>NW_009227845.1:13793-14330 GCF_000690835.1 Fulmarus glacialis | reverse complement strand
CTGCCGCCGCCGCTTCGCTTTTCCTGTGCTCGGCAGAAGTGAGCTGTGCCGGAAACTTCACGGGCTGAGGGTTTGGGGGGATGGGAGAGGGGCAGAGGGAAGGCAAATTTGGGGGTTTTTTTTTGTTTGTTTTTTTTTTTAAAACCATTGCGACTATTTTAAGGTTTTGCCTCTGCCAGCGGCTCGAAATCGGGAAGCGCTGGGCTAACCCAAAGGGAAAGCGGGGGGCACAGACATCCACAGACATCCCCACCATGGCAGGGAGAGGGGTGCCCCACCGCTCCCCCGGCTGCCCATGCCACTTTGGGGACAGCAGCACCCTCCAGTGCACCGGGTACCAGGGTGATGCCACGGGAGCTGCCGAGGTTGTTCTGACTTCGCACCTCTCAAAGCCCGCTGGAGCCAAAGGGTCTGGGTCTGCCCTGCAGCCATCACCCCTCACCTCCCTTCCCAGCTCTGCTCCTTGCCCACGGCTTCCCGCTGTGGCCACTGTGGGTGGAGGTTCTGCAACACCTCCTGGGGCTTGGACTCTCTTGG
>NW_009227845.1:13381-13746 GCF_000690835.1 Fulmarus glacialis | reverse complement strand
CTTGGTCTCTCCACCCCCAGTGAAGGCCACGGCCAGGAGCCGGTGGTACAGCCTGGCGGGAGGATGCCAGCAGAGCATGGTGGCGCAGCTTCACCCTTTCCTCCCCACAAAGAGGGGGATGAGCATCCCCAGCTTCAGGGGGGGACCAACAGCAAAGAGGTCCCCCATCCCCGCAGCACAGCCCTCACCAAAGCCTCCCCTGTCCCGACCAGGACCCCCACGGTGGAGGCAGACCCTGCTGGCACGATGGCACGGGTCGGGGTCTGGCCCCCCAGGCAGGTGACACCCGCCTCTCCCGCCAAAGCTTTATTTACACCGCTGCTGCCAGGATGCAGCTCTTCGCAAAACCAGGGAGAAACGGCACC
>NW_009227845.1:11394-13200 GCF_000690835.1 Fulmarus glacialis | reverse complement strand
AGGACGGGTGTGGAGAGGCAGGTGCTTAGGACTCGCCAGCCTCGAACATCTTCTTCCTGCCCTCCATGCCAGACTTCTCCTCAATGTTCTTCCTCCAGTCACCAACATCACGGAGGTCCTTCTCCTGGGGGAGGGATGGGCGTGTGGGTGTGAGCGGTGCCCCCCAGGGTAAGAACCCACCCGGGCGGGGTCCTCCACCCGTCCACCCATGGAAAACCCCGTGTCAGCTGGAGGAACCCAATTCCACCCATGCTATACATCTTTTTGGGCTGCACCCTCCTTTTTCAACATCATGGGAGCCAGAGGAGGAAATACTGAACAGCAAGAACATTACGGAGAAGGGCTTACCCCCAACCCTGCCTATCACACAGGGAGGCATGAGCCCCAAAAAACAGAGGCCAACTCCAGTATGGGCACAGGGGAGAGGGAAGGAGTACCTTCTCGGTGTCCTCCTTCTTGACTTGCTTCAGGTTGGCTCGGAGGTCCATGCAGACCTTGTGCTTGGAGCCCAGCAGGGCCCGCAGCATCGCATCGGCGGACATGCGCACCCTGCGCAGGGGTGGCCTCTTGAACTTGCCCCGCAGGTCAAAGAGCTTCTGGCTCAAGTCTTCCAGCTGTGGGGGGACAAAATGGGGGAGGCAGAGAGAGAGTGGCGCGTGGGTTTCCTGAGATGGACCCAAGCGGCACGGGGAGGCATGAAGGATGGGCTGGAGACTTCCCTGAGGGATGGCTCCGGTGGAAACTCACCTCCTTGGTAGTCTTCTGTAGCTTCACCTCTGTGTCATACCTGTCCTCATCCACTGACTCTATCTTGGCATGAAGCTTTTTGCACAGGTCCTGGGAGGAAAAGCAGAGAGGGTGTTGATTGCTAGGACCCATACATGTGATTCCTCTCTCCTGACCGTTCTGGCTCTGAAAGACCTCAGTCCAGAAGACCAGATTGGGTCAAGACCAGATGGCGAAGGGTGGCTCGCGGGCCAGCTCCTGGTCTACATGCTACTGGCTTCACGCAAATGGTTCCTCAATACATCAGTAGAAACGTACTTTTCCTGCTAGCCAGACCCCTTTTTTTTTTTGCAGAGACCTCAGCTGTCTCTCAAGCCAGTTCCACAGCCAGCCAGCTCCAGGGCACCCACAGGTGAGAAGGGGGTCAAGATGGGAAGGATAATCTAGATCCACCAGGCTGACGATGGAGCCAAATCCTTTCTGCTACAGCACAGTGAAAGGGTTAAAGAAGTCTTTACCTGAAGTTCCTGCATGGATCCTGGGAGCGACAGAGGAGGGCAATGCTCTGCCAGATAGTTTTGCTTTTCCACTTCTTTAGCAGCTGCTTCTCTTTCTATTTCGGTGGCAGCAAGCTGGAGCATAGCACTCTGGAAGGCAGCAGTAGGATGGTCAGAAACGGAGTGGAGGCGAGGGAAGAGGGCAGGGGGGTTGGCAAGGGAGGGAGAGCCCTGATGGAGAGGCAGCTTGGGGAGCTCCCCATCAATACCAGTGTCTCCAAGCAAGGGATACTGGTGGGGACCCAGTAAGGAATGGGGAAGGGTGTGGGGAGCCCCCAGGTTGTGCATCGTGGCCTCTTCCAGGAGGGAGAGTGCCGAGAGCTGGCTGGCTTGGGATGGGAGATGGGATGGTCAGGACACACCTCGCCCAGCCCCAGCAGTGCCACGTACCTTCAGGTGCTGCCGACGGGCAGTGGCTGCCCTCCTTTTCTTCTGCAAGTGGAGAAACGAGAGAAAAGCAGGTTATCATGCGCCCCTTCCCCTTCCCCATACAACCCCACAGTCCCCCCTGCAGCCATACCAG
>NW_009227845.1:8568-11321 GCF_000690835.1 Fulmarus glacialis | reverse complement strand
GAACCCAGCTTTGCCAACCTCAGGTAGCTAAAAACCTATGAAATGCCTCAGGAAAAGATAATGAGGGTGACGAACTTGAAAATGTGCATGTAAAATATAACTTCAAACGTGGCTTCTTGGGACTTTTAGCTTTTTCTCCAATTTCCTCTTCACTCAGACATGTATTTTGCTTTGCACTCGTGCCCTGATGCCCCTGGGCACTCGGGAGCTGTGAGATGTCTTTCTGAGCGGTCCCTGGCACACATGGTGAGAAGGATGACCAGGCAGGTGAAAACATGAAGGCTTCTTAATTTCTGGAGCTGAAAGACCCAGCGCAGGTGACGCTGTGAGAAACAGCAACCCCTTTTGCGACTCTAGCCCATCCTGACGGTTACAGGTATTTCGATGTGCTACTTATGGCACTGGGGCAGCAGGTCCAGGGCATGGAGGGTTCATCACAGCTGGAGGGCAGATACAACCATGGGGCTGCAGGCCTGGACGCTGCTCTGGCCGGGAGAGGTGGAGGGCCACGAGGCTGCGGCTGCAAGATGCAACCTAGCTCCCTCTTCCCTGGGCTGCCAGGTGAGCCTGGAAGACCAACCCTGCCCTTCTGTACCCGTGATGTGCTGGAACAGCAGCAACAGGTCTCCGATTTATAGAAGAAGCCACAACCTTGATGTGCAACTGCATTGCAGCTGTTTCCTCAGCATTTTGCCCAGAAGACCGAGCAAGGCTGAGGATGTTTGGGGCAGGGGAAGTGCACCCTGACATCTGATATGCTGCGGTGGGGGAGTAAGAAAGCAGTGTTTGGGTGTGTGTCTGTGCTGCATAGAGGAGGAAGTGGATAAGGATCTGCAGAGCAAAATGTAACAAAATCTGACTTGTTTTGCATATGCAAATGGTGCTAAGGCCCTCCTGACAGGGCTGAAGGGCTCTGCAGAGGAAAGGCATCCAGCTCAGAGATGCAGCGCACCGTTACGAGCAGGATTTTGCTCGTATGAATCTGGCCATGGGCCATGAGAGAGCGGATCCCTTGAGCACTGTTAGCTCAGGGCTTCTCTCCATCTGAAAACTGGTACCTCAGCAAAGAGTTCCCTCCCAGCCTTCCCTGGGGGCACTGCATTTGGTGGGCAACCAAGGCCCCTGTTGGACATCATCATATTGTGGAGTTTCTATGTGTCCCTGAAATCCTCCTTTCTCTTGGTGTGGACAAGCTTGAGCTTGTGGTGTTTTGGACGTAGGGGGAGGTGCCAAGCAGAGATGAAGGATGGAGCAACTTGCTGAGAGGAGATACAGAGTGACAAAGTCATGCACAACTCTCCCACACCTTCCCTTGTGTTTCCCCAGCCACCCCCCAGCCTTCAAGCCCAGCCGCACTCCGGCTCTGCCAGAAGCCGGGGAGAACTTCCTAAGGATGCATCCTCCACCCTGCCCACGCCGCCCTGGACCCAGGGCTCACCAGGTCACCTTTGAGAAGCAATTTGGCAGTGTTCGGTGGGCAGAAAACGAGGGGCTAGGTGTAGGGCAGGGCGATAGGATGCTCGGCCAAGGGCTGGGTGATGGATGGGTGGGTAATGGAGGAGAGGCCCTGGATGGCTCTGGACCACTGCCTTCCCAGCACCATCTCGTGGCCGGCTGGGGAAACAGGAAAGGAGGGGGGGAAAAAAAAGCATCTAACTGCAAGCCAGGAGGCAGAAAAGCCCTTCAAAAGGGATTTTTCTCCTACTTCCCATCTTTACCAGGAGGAGTCAGCAGGTAAGCCTTGCCATGAACCATTCTTCCCCCCACACACACCCAGCAGCTGCTTTTCCTAAGGAGGAAAGGTGAAGCCAGGATTGATGCCATGAGCATTGCTAAAGGAAAAACCCCAGCAAGACACACTTACCTCTTCACTGTTCAGGGTAAGCAGATTGACAAGGAAGGGAAGGAAGAGAAAGGAGAGAAAAAGGCAGTTAGCATCCTAATCGGAAACAAGCAGAGGAATCTTAACAAGCGTAAAAAGTTGGCTGTTGAACAAAAGCTTTTAAATGCCAACAACATATTAGAGACAGAAAATGGGAACTTACTCAGACATCTTGCTTTAGATGGTTGTGAGCCTGCAATGAAAACCAAGGAAAAAAAAGGTTCACAATTATTCATGCTGGTGGTGACTTTCTTGGGTTTAAAAACAAAGCAAGATTCCTCTAGAAAAAAAAAAAAAAAAAAAAAGAGGAACAGGTTTGCTCTTATTTCTCAACTTCTCCAAATTTTCGTCATAGGGGGAACTAGGCTGCAGTTTGTGGACGAGAGCCAAACATGTGCCTACTCATAGCCACACAAACCTCAGCATCGGGGGACTTCTGGCCCAGCACCATTTGGTCTGGTCACAAAGAGAGATTTGTGACAGAAATTCCTGCAGGCATGTTTCTTGTTTGACCCCCAGGAAACCATTTTGTGCAATGAAGGAAGAAGAGGAAAAAGCTATTTTCAGTTTACTGCTTCGCTTTGCCATGCCGTCTTGCCCCACTTCATGAACCAGAAATATCCCAAAGCCTGCGGAGGGTTGGGACACCCTGGGATCAGAGCCACGCAGTGACCCCAGGTGACAAGGAAGGACTTCAGAGGAGGAGGATGCGGTATGTGCATCCATTGCATGGGGCAGGGGAGCCTGTTGCAACAACCTCAGGACAGATGACGTAGAACGGGGTTGAAAGTTGCTGTTGCATTGGTAAAAGCACAAAGAGTTTCCCCAGGCAATTCCTAGCATTTCCTTTAAGTGGAAATTTTACAGCTAC
>NW_009227845.1:7951-8557 GCF_000690835.1 Fulmarus glacialis | reverse complement strand
AAGAGCGCCCTTGTTTTGCTGTAAATTACTTCCCCGTAAATAGAATTTTACTTTTCTAGCACAGCAGTATCTCCTGCTTGTATCTTCTAAGGGAAGGATGCAGGAGTGTTGGCCGAGCCCAAACTAAGCTAGTCCTCTGCAGAGAAGGCAAGCCCCCGAAACACAGCCATCTGCAGACCTGGGAGGCTCTGTCGGGAGGTGAAGTGTTAATGGGGGCTGATGCCCAAGGGAGGACGCGCAGCTTGCACGGCCAAGGAAACTTTATCCTGGAAAATGTGCAGGCCCATCACATTATTTGGGAGGGGGGGGGAGGAGGAAAGTGCTTCTAAAAATGGTCAGGGCGCTGCAGAAGGAGCTGCAGCTGTCTCCTCGGACGGCAGCCTTTCTCCGGTGCCAGCCCCCGTGACTCGGGGAGGTCGGGGCGATGCGAAGCAAAAGCCACCACAGGTGGCTGGGCTACAGCTGAGGGACAGGGCGGCCGAGGAACGCCAGCTATTTTTACTCGCGTCCCTGCCCCGCGCCCGCCCGCACCCACTTCGGCGGCAGCGATGCTGCGAGCGCTGAGGAAGCGAGGGGACAACGCCAGGCTGCGGCTCGCCGCCTGCC
>NW_009227845.1:7266-7920 GCF_000690835.1 Fulmarus glacialis | reverse complement strand
GGACACACAGTAAATTTGGACGGCGTCCCTGTCTGAGGGTGTTTTTTTGGGGAGGAAGGGCTGCAAAGACTGGGTCGGGCGTAAGTAGGGAGCATCGCCGAGTTACCGCAGGCAAGGATCCCGAGTCCTGTGGCCCTGGGGAGGTCAGCGTTAGGGAGCCTGCGGCTCCGCTTGCCCTTGCCACTCAAGCTGGAGAGCAAAACCAACCAAGGGAGGGGAAGGCATGAAACCAAAGAAAACGAAGGTCGCTGGAAAAGACAGAGGGAGACTTTCTGATGCACGGACCTTCTCCCGCAGGCAAAGGATGGAGAAGGTCTTATTAGCACCCCTGTTTCTCCCAGCAGGTCACCCCACCTGGCATTTATCGCCCTAAAACTCAGGTGAGTGTATCTGCTCCCCCATCACCCCCTAAGAGCAAGCTGGGTCAGTAAGAGACATGCAAAACAGCTCACCCAAGTCTGGAGGAGAAAACCAGAGAGTGCTGCTGGCCGGACAGGACGGACTGGTGAGCCGCAGGCAGCTGGCTGAGTAAGGAGGTATAAAAGGGCTTCTCGGGTGGCTCAGCAGAAAATCCACCTTCTCTTTAAGGGCATGGAGACCTTCTCAGACCAATGATGTGCAAGAGTCCCTTGTGCACCTCCCTTGGCTGGGGCA
>NW_009227845.1:0-7203 GCF_000690835.1 Fulmarus glacialis | reverse complement strand
CAGCCGCAGGGACCGAGGGGTGGGGAGGGGGAGGACATCTTCTACCCGTGGGGTGGGGAAGCAGAGCCACCCCGAAGGAGCCGGGGAGGTGCTCTTCCTCCCGAGTGCCGAGGAGGGAGCCTTCCTCCCCCTCTTCCTCCCATCAACCTGCGACACTAGATATGGCTTCAAGGTTGTGGCGAGCCCGGGCTCCCTGCACACAGCCATCCATCTGCAAGGCCTCTAATAAAATTTCCTGTTGGAGACAGAGTGGCTTATCCATGGACAGGGACACGGCTCCGCTCACCTCCAAGGGCTTGGGAGCAGCTCTGCCCTTCGGAAATGAAGAGGGGAAAGAACCTGCACCCCCCAATCCACTGCCGATAGCATGTGCAAGAGCAATCCCCTGAGCGAGCCGTCCATCGCTAGCATGCTCTTTTAACCTCACTTACCACACGGGAAGCATTTGCAGCTCCTCCCTGTGCAAAATATTTCAGCACAACTCCAGTTTTTTTAAAAATGGAGCTTCTGCGGGCAGCCCTGAGGCTCACTGCAGTGCTGGGGTTGGGGAGAGGCAGCAGAGCATGGGAGAGCAGCCCCCCCACACTACCAGCAAGAAAGGTAGCCCCCCACGACTGCTGTGGGATGCCCCAGATCCAAATCTCCGTGGGTCCAAGGGAGAGGCAGGTGGAAATGTAGCTGGAAATACTCACCAGCCCCAGTCACAGCACATGTAGTGCCCGTGTGTAGGGGATCCCATGGAGACAGGAGCCCAAACAGCTCCTGCCCTCCTCCCCCAGCCCAGGCACTCCCTCCCCTTTCAGCCGGGGGTTTTTTACGCTGATTCAGACGTGGCCCTGACAATATTTTCCGGGCGCCTCTCAGAGGTTATAGAGATAGTGGGAAATCCGCTACTGCAGGCTTCCTCTTTCACCACCTTTAGCATCGTGCAAGTAATGCTGCAGATGCCCGTGAAGGAAAAGCAAGTCCTTGAGACAGGGCTGGTGTCTTGCAGGGGTTTGCCCCCGTAGCAGGTGGAGGAGGGAGAAACCCCTAGGGTGAGCAAGGCTGGGTCCGCTCAGGATTTGTCCTGAAACGTCAAGAGGTAGATGTTTTGGGTAACGAACATCTCAATGTATGCAACGTACGTAGATCTGAGCTACCCCCTTGCAAATCCACCATGAGACTCCTGGAAATGCACAGCGAAGGTGCAGTTCAGCAGAGGTTCTGACTGGTTTTGCCCTCATCTGGGCTCCCAAGCAACGGCTGTGGGTCAGCACCTAGTGAAGGAGCCGGGTTGGGGAAGAGCTGTAATGAGGATCAGTCCAATGCAACCCTCCTCCTCACTCACCTCCTGCACATCCATGTCCCCAGGGCAGTGACCTTGAAAGGAGACAGGGCTCTGCAGCTCCAGGCAGACCTAGTAAACACGGAGGTTAAACTCCAGCAGCTTCTGCCTCCCAGGAGCATCCCTTGCTGCAGCCGCTGAGGAATACTCATTGGTAGAGGCATCACTGCACCCAGCACCCATCTCCCATCTGGACTTCAGCAAGAAACAGACAGTTTGGCAGGAGGAATGCCTGCTTGTCCCAGCTAAAGCCAGTTTCTCAGAAAACAGAAAAACAGAGACCAAGGCAAGCACACTTGCAGACAGACAGCAGCCACCCTCAACAGCCAACAGCAGAAATCACCCATTCAGGGACAGCTCAGCCGTTTCACTTCTCCTCTCAGTGCCAACTCCATAAGCCATGGTTGACTCTAGAGTTAAACTGACTCTTTATTATTCTTTCTGAAGTCTCTACAGCCGTTTTCTTTAGCTCCCTATGCAGCTAACGCACACTCCAGCCACTGCTGGCCCACCGATCCTCCAAAGAGCAGCTCAGCTCTTGGTGGAGGGATCAAAACTGGAAGGGTTATCCATTCAAAAATTCCCCGCACCCAAGGAGTTTTCTTCAGCCATGTGAAATGAAGGCTTTCTGAACCTCAGGCAGCACAGCAAGAGAGATTTGCTCTTGAGTTCAAGGTTTTGGTTATCACCTTGTGATAGGGAAGTGTTGGCCTGAAATAGTTGAATAAAGAAGTTCAAAGAAAGAAGTCCCATGAGCAAAATTTTGGCTAAAACAGATGTGTTTGTAGGATACGGAAGGAGTAGATGGTGAGGTGTGGTAATAAGGTGAGCAGAAGGTCGAGCCTCCAGGTCTGCATAAGGCTTTCCCTGGAGCTGCCTTGCACAGAGGTTAAGCTGTAGGGCAGCTCTCCCAAAAAAAGAAAGAGGCCCCAGACCTAGAATATCATGAGGAAGAAACCCAGTGAGAACCAGGAAGAACAGAAAAACAAAAACATCCCAAAGTCGGAGCTATGGTTAACATTAAGAAAGACAGAGGTCTCCAAAGGAAGTAGCAGTGTAAGTGTTCGAGTGATAAATGAACAAGTTCCTTGCAGGAAAACTCAAGGAAGACATAAGGAAGCTCCAGGCAAGTCCTTCAGAGAGGTGCTCGGCTCTGTGAATATGAAGTATGAGCGAGGGTGTTGCACAGGGGCCGGGAGAGGACACACCGTTCACACTTGGGTACCTTTCCTGTGGAGCAGATGACCTTGTTCCCTTCCCTTGTTGCCCTCCACTCGTGCTAGAGGAATGCGCCATGAGTACGGCCCACCATTCCCAGCGCACTTTCACCATCCTGCGAGGCCAGACCTGGCATGTACATACTTTAGAGAGACTCAGGAGTGGCACTTCTGGGCTAGGCTCCTCCAGGGAACCACCGCGTATTGGAAAGACTAGGCTGATGGATCCATGCAATCTGTCCCTCATGGCCATCTCCTACACCCTTACACGTTGCATCCTCTTCAACATCCTACAAGCATCAAGTGGACAGGCATTATGGAGTGACATGACACCACATCTTATTTCCAAGGATGACACTGTTAGCAAAAAAAAAAACAAGCCTTCTGCTCAGTAGCAGTTGAGCTCATGGTAAAAGCTCAGGCAGGACCACTGAGCAAACCAGTGTCTGACTTCCCTTTGCTTTCCCAAAATCACATCAGACCAAAGCAAAGCACATGGCTCCCACCCTGCCCAGAACACTCCCTCTCCTTCCAGTGCATCCCTGAAAGAGCTCCCCACGCTCTACTTTTGCCAACACCAGCCTCTAGGAACTGCTACAAAGGAAGGCCACTGCCTTTGTATCTTGTGCCAGTGCTGTCCTACATACCCCAGAGCTACAGTCACCTCATTCACCCATGAGATGGAGTTAAGGCTTTTGGCTTTTCCTCTTCAGGGCCACTGCCAAACAACGCAGCCATCCCGTCCATTTAGCTCCATGCCATCTTCCTTGACAGCGAGTGCTTCAGGCACGTGATGTTGATGCCCTCAGGCTGCAGGGACATCTCCAAATCCACCAGCAGGTCCTGATGACACTCCTGGATGTTCAGCGGGTACCGTGCCCTCACGAATTCGTAGGCTGCCAGCAGCCTCATGCTGTGCTTGACCATCAGGTACTGAATGACGCAAGTAGGACCTAGAGAGTAACCATCCCTGCAGTGGATGAGGACACGCTTCCCTTTCTCCAGCGAGGCTTCGATGCACTCGTTGATGTCCCGGAAGCAGGGTTGCCCCATTTTGTGATGATCCCCATGGAGCGGAGTCTGGATATCAACCTTGAGGCGTGACCAGCTGTGCCTGAACCCTCCCCGTCGGCACGTGCAGGGGATGACGCTCAGGCTGCGGTCACTGGGCAGGCTGCTCATGTCAATGATGCTGTCAATGCTGTTGGTGCACAGAGCCCGCCCGCTGTAGGCCGCGTTGAGGTTCCCCAGGTAGATGCAGTCGGTTATCCGAGCGATGATGGGTCCTGTGAAGGGAGAACATGCAGGCTTTCCTGGTTTCGGACCAGCAGGCTCCTCAGGACGCGGGTTCTTCCAGCTCCCTCTGAGGGATTTCTTGGAGCTGGCATGGAGCAGGGGGCTGGAATCAGGCTTGGAGCCCCTCGATGGTGGCAAGAAGACTGAGAAGCAGTGGGAGAGCTTGGTTTTGGAAGGGGAGTCTGCTGGACAAGGCAGGGGAGGAGCAGGGGTGGGACTGGATCTGAGGGCACAAGAACGGGATGCCTGCACCAGGGACCCTGTGCTGTGGGCTGCCCCTCCACTCTCAGCCTCTTCCATCTGCAAAAAAAAAAGGAAAGGACTGGTGAGACCGCAGAAACTTGGCTCTCCAGTTGCACGAGCAAGGAGGCACGAGCTGGCAGCTGGCTTTGCCCACGGCAGCGCCTGGAGACACTAGAGGCCCTGAAGACCTTGCACATCACCAGCCCAAATACCCAGCCATCCTGTTCCCCTGGGACAGGCACAAACACACCATAAAGGCTCACCTGGACCTGCAGACCGCTCTGCCAGTCCTGGGGTGCTGACTTGCTGGAGCGGTTGTCCCCTCCTGCTGATGGCTCTAAGCAGAGTGACCGGTGTGTCCTGCCAGGCTGCGTGGCTAGGGACACCACATCCCCACCCTTCTCCTCATGCACTTCACTTTTACTCATCACCAAGTTTGGACAAGAGCCTGTAGGAACAGAACAACTCCATATGGACACGCACAAGTACTCACACGCAGGTGCTTTCGACATAAACACTGGCCTTGAAGAGAAACAAGGCTTTTAATGATCCCTTCCACTCCAGAGGGACACTCTTAGGTGTGGGCTGCTGGAGGGGTTTGCAACTCATTGCAAGCTGGAGCCAGGAGGAAGGACGGCGTTTCAAACTGAAAATACGAAGGGGTGAAGAGCAGCTGCAGGGAGAGGGCAAATAACAGAAAACCCCTCTGGATGAAGGCCCTTCTCACCACGGTTGCACCTGGGGGCTTCAGTCTCCAGTGATGGAGAGGCTGTGTTCATAGCCAGGGTTAGGATCGCTCGGTTCCCAGCTCAGCCCCGGGTGCAGATCTCACTCCTCACAGGAGTTTTTCCCACTTCCACCCAGGACACTTGGACCAGAAGGTGCCTCAGACCCTGCCACAGCCTGGCCCTTTCTCCACGGCCCCAGGCTGAGTTGGTAGGCCCTCTGGAAAGCCAACAGCCAACACCTCTGCCCAACGGTGCTCCATGCCCAGGCCTCCAGCAGCTGAGGTGGTCCCTCTGGCATTCCACCGAGCCTGCCCCTGGATAGTATTACCACAGTGACCTGATCTCCATGTGTCTGCATGTCTTCAAACCCTGCTAAAGACCAGGACATGACCCAGACCATGTCTGGAGAACAGGTTGAGACCTCTGTGTGCTCAAATGAATATGGTTGGAACATGTCTTTGCTCCCGAAAGGTGTTTCAGGCTCGGTGCCAAAACGAAGCAGCAGCAAGAACATTGTGTTAGTAAAAAAAAAAGTGGCCATAGAGCTCAAAAAAAAAAAAAAAAAAAGCAATAAAACACAAAGCTCTTCTCTCCCCAAGGTCAGTAACTGCCCTACAAACCATTAGCCACATAGGGAATGATTCTCGAGAAATTACTCATTTCAAGCCCACTGGCTTTTTGCAAGTGCTGCGTGACCCCAGACACCACATTTTATAAAAAAGCTGGAGCTATAAAGACCTCAGCAGCCTCACCTACCTGCACAACACCGAGAGAGAGCCGTGGGGGAAGACAGCTGCAAGGCGATGGACTTCTGGAAGGTCTTCTGGAGGTGCTTTGCAATCAGGCCTGGGAAGGGAGGGGATAAGCTTAGACTAGGAGAGGGCTGAGCCAGGAAAACTCAACACCCAACCCCATCGAGCATCTTTCAACACCATCCCCCATGCTGCTTACTTCAGGGTGTATTTGAGAAGATTTTTGCGCTATGGAGCCAGACTTGAGTTTAGCACATACCCAAAAGTCAAGGGTGGTGTGGGATGAGTGCAACCAAAGCAGAGAGGCCTTCAGAAGATTTTGTTTCTGGCCTTTGCAGATGTGAATGTGTCCTTTGTCACATCCAGAGTACAGTTCCTGACCAGCTTTTTATAACACCGAGGCCAAGTGTTTTCACTGGGCTGTCTTAAGTGAGGCCCTTCATGCCAAAATTCAGGCTCCTATGGGCACTGATTTTTATGTAAGTTAGGAGGAAAATGCCCTCCATCCAGGGCAAACCCAGATGCCGACTGGGCAGAAGCCTCCACCTGAGCCAGCCATTTTCTTCACGGGCAGTGAGAACTGGCTCTTCCAAGGGTGCAATTCTTCTCATCCTAAGCGAACGATGAATGATTCACTACTCAAAGGGCCTGTTTCCCACAGAGGGCTTGTTGCCCCCAGACAACTGGCTCAGACAGGGACATCTGCAATGTCCATGTTTATGAGCAGGGTGATGATGAATGATGATGAAACACTTGTTTGCAAAACTACCATCTTCCCAGACACTGCTCAAAGGAGTTAAAATAAGATATGAATTGGGGTGTTTGCAGGTCAAGACCTCATTTCAGCTCAGTTCAACTCCTATTCCTAACTGACTTCATGCTTGTTTCTGCTCAAACTGAACTGCAATAAGTGCCCGCAGGGGTTTCATCACCCTTGTGTGAGGTTAGCAAGGCTGGTTGAGAAATCCCCGTCTTGTTGACATGCAACAAGTCATCACAGATGGGCATCCACTCACCCGTAAAGCCGATCTTCTTTGGGGGGCATCTTTTGCCCGGCAGCGTGGCAGTGATGAAATCCTTGTGCTGCTTCTCCCCTGATTCCATCCTGCCAAGACCTAAAATATGGAGAAATGGGAGGTTTAGGTTTTTTAGGTCTGCTCACACAGTTCAAATGGAAGGAGCCATCAGGGAGCATCTCCGCACACCCGTTATCGGTCCCATTCCTCAGACAGGACTGGTTGGGGCAGGAGGCTGCTACCCCCCAGGGAAACCCTCCTCCATTCCTGTCCAGGGCAGTGAAAGGTGCACCGGGATGTAAAGTGGTCCTAGAAACACTCCTGTGTCACCAGACTGATGCAGAAGCAAAACAAGCCCAGTCTGGGGCAGGAACAGTCCCAAATGCGAGACCCCCAGCAGCAGTCTGGCCAGGGGCAAGGGGGCAGAGAGAGAGGTAGGGACAGGAAAAAGGGGGAAAAGCGTAGGGAAAAAGGGGATAGGGAGAGTAGAAATAAGGGCAGGGATAGGGGCAGGGCTCCTTGCCCGTCTCTCTGAAAAACTAGAAGTCACATCCACAGCAGACCCGGCCAGGGCAGAGGAGGAAGCGATCGCCCTGAAAGGCAGCGGCGCACCATCCCGCAGCC
>NW_009227844.1:0-3471 GCF_000690835.1 Fulmarus glacialis | reverse complement strand
ATCAACACTGCCACCCAACTTGGTGTCCTACTTGCAGGATAATTTTTTTTTTGTTTGATGGTGTGAGAAATGATGATTTGAACTAGACATTTATATACAGGTGCTTTATGGAAGCACATGATACCAAAATCACCAACATTTGAGGACCTTGCTCAGTCGTCATTGATGAAATATATTTACTAAGGAGCTGTCTTCCATACCCTCACTGCTTTGGCTATGATGTAGTGCATAACAAAAGGGTTAGAGTAGCATATAACATAACCGCTGAGAACAGCTATGGCATCACTGAGCTTTAAAGGGAGTAATTGGAGTTATTGCAACAGTACTACACAGCTGGGTAGGGTGCCCTGGTTAATGGCAAAAAAAGAAAAACCTTTGGAAGCAGAAACAATGGAATTGGGTTACTGTGCCTAGGCTAGTTTTGCTGAACTAATTTTTTGGCCTGATATAATCTCTTTGCATGGCATTTTATTTTACCGTGCAAACAGAAGCACACTTTTTGTATGTAAAGCGCACTTTGTTAATAAAGGCATTATATACTTCAGTTTTTATTTACAATGCCTTTTGGAAATTGGTGAAATTATGTTACCAGATAGCTATACAAAAAATAAAATCTTGTTTTCATTTACTACAGTCTTAATCTGGAATAACCACAGATTTCTGAAGGACATAGAATACAACCCAAATTTAATACCAATGTGAGAAAGAGTTTAAGGAGGCTTCATGGCTAAAGGGAGAAGTGTTTGTGGTTAAATGTAGATGATTCTCTTTCCTGTCTAAGGGCGGCCAGATATATAAATTTTTAATGTTAACTTGCTGCACTATTATACATTCTTATTTATTATTTACATAATAGAAGTGCAAGACAAACTGATGTTTAGCTTAACAGTACTACTTTGCATGGACCTGCATTGGTTACTTTTTTCCTAAGGAACCTGTAGTGTACCTGGGAGTAGAATTATACTGTAGAATTTCAGGCCTTCAAAGAGGATTGTATTAGTGTTCATGGTTATTTAGAATGTTGTATATTATTTTTCACAGTAAGGAAGATCAGTGTAATCATGTTTTCCCTTGCTAATGAATGCTGATGGATACCTGCCAGGACATTCACTCTTTCTGTATCACTAAACAGGGTTTTGAGACATAGAGGACGCTTTGGCAATGTCTCATTGACCTGGCAGCTGTTTGATAATGACTCTGCACTGGAGCCAGGAGAAGAGTTCTATGAAACTTATGGGACTTTGTGCTTCATGGATGGTGAAGGATCAAAGCCAATAACACTCCGTGCTATTTCGGATAGAATTCCTGAATTCAATGAATTTTACATTTTGAAGTTGGTGAATGCTTCAGGTATTGTCTTCCATATCACCATTCCCTTCATATCTGGTAGAAAAGAATTATGTTTAATTAGTCAAAAAGAAACTAAACCTGGAAAGAGGTTTGCCTTGAATCGTGTCTTGGTATCCTATACTTTCTGGTAAGGTTTTAGGTTTTATTTTTCTTCTAATCTTAATTTAGGTATATGAATGCACTTATTCAGTTCCTAAATGACAGTTATATTTTGATGATCTGACCTTCAAAAAGGATAGCTTTTGGTGATTTCAGATATAGATCTTTGTGTATTTGAAGGCAAAACAAAGCTATTGAAGGCTATGCATGTCTACCATAATGGAGGTTGGTTTGTTTTTTTCTAGAGGAGGTAAAATACTTATAGTTACCACTTCATATGACTTAAATTACAACTGCTACAGGTCTGCTGCTGAGCAGAGTTCCAAATCTCCCAGACTCATTCCACCTCAGTACTATTCATGCTCTTCTGTGCCCAGATACAACTGAAAATATGTGTTGACCTTTCTTGTAAGTGAAATCCATATGCATGTGCAGAAAATTTCCTGCTTGTAATAGGTAGATCACTGCGCACTTTGAACGTGGAGGCTCTACATTCACATCATGATCTTCGTATTGTGAATTCTTACTGTGCTGAAATAGATGACTAATGACAGGACTTGGCAGCAGTTTTAACACATAACTGGTTACTGATTTTGCAAGGTATCTCTGCTTCTGTTGCAGAGGCAATGGGCCAAATTTTGCCATTCCATATTCGTGTAAATCTTGGAGTAATATGAGAACTGAATTTGGCCCCATGTTTATCAAATGAATCAAAGGTAACCTCTCTCATTGACAAATTCAGAAAAATTGGAGCTAATCTCATTTTAGCTGAAAGACAATTGTATGTTTTGCAGTTGAAAAATAACATACTGCTTTGTTTTCTATGAAAATTGTGTCACTATAGTGTTTTAAAGCCAATACAGTTAAATCGTGTTATTTTTAAATTAGATCATTTTCTAAGAGTTCAGAGGTTCTTTAAAGAAGATTTAACCCTTTTTAGAAATTTTTATTAAAAAAAACCTTTGAGTACTTAGGAACTTTTTTCAGACTGTGGTGCTTGAAACCGACCATTAACTTTTGCTCTAACTTCCATTATATAGGTGGGTCTCCTGGTCCTGGTGGTCAGTTATCTGAAACAAGCCTTGCTGTAACCGTGATGATCCCATTCAATGATGACCCTTTTGGAGTCTTTGTTATAGATCCAGAGAGCCAGGAGAGAGAGATAGTGGAAGATGTTCTTTCTGAAGATGATCTTTCCTATATTACAGACTTCACCATCTGGAGACAACAAGGCACCTTTGGTGTTGTCCGGTTAGGTTGGGAAATACTGTCTAGTACGTTCCAAGCTGGTCTACCATCAATGGTAGACTTCCTGTTGCTGGGATCATTTCCAAGTTCAGTACAATCCCAGCCTCATATGAGGCGCCATCACAGTGGAACAGATGCTTTGTATTTCAGTGGAAAAGAGAATGCATTTGGGATTATTGGTCTGGAATACCCATACCATGGAAATACTGCAGTAACCAATTTTACATTTTCAGCGTGGTTAATTCCTAATGTCAGTACTGATGGTTATATAGTTGAAAAGGATGATGATAATGGGACCTTATATTACGGCGTGAAAATCCAAACAAATGATTCTCATGTTTCTGTAGTGCTTCATTATACAGCACTAGGATCCAGTATGACATATACGGCTAAAGCAGCAGTCCTGAAATATCTGGATGAAAATACTTGGCTTCACCTTCTGATTACTCTGGATGAAAGTATAATTGAATTTTACATGGATGGAATTCCAGTTCAGGGAGGAATGAAGAGCCTTAAAGGAGAAGCAATTGCTGATGGTGAGCCAGTAGCCTGCATCATTTTTCTCCATGTGTGAAGTTCTGAAATGTGTAGAAGAGTCTAGCTCCTTGACAGGTGTATGTAAGATACTGAAATTATTATATCTGATTAGTTAATTGAAAAGTTTTTGAAATTCTGAGGATTTTCAAAAAGCATATGGAAATTAGAGCTGGGAAAGTTCAAAAAAATTCAGAACTGTAACAGAGCTTGGATTGCAATAATTTGAAAATAAATTAA
>NW_009227843.1:1465-3999 GCF_000690835.1 Fulmarus glacialis | reverse complement strand
AGTGCATTGCATAGGGACAGTGCATAGGGACAGTGCTCCAGGGTGCTGGCATAGTGAACCTGTGCACTGGGCAGTGCTCGGGGACAGTGCACCAGTACACAGGGACAGTGAACGGGGACAGTGCAACGGGACAGTGCTCTGGTGCAATGCACCGAGACAGTGTCCCAGTGCTCGAGGACATCGCACCAGGGCACGGGATGATACACATGCATAGGGACAGTGCATAGGGACAGTGCTCCAGGGTGCTGGCATAGTGAACCTGTGCACTGGGCAGTGCTCGGGGACAGTGCACCAGTACACAGGGACAGTGAACGGGGACAGTGCAACGGGACAGTGCTCTGGTGCAATGCACCGAGACAGTGTCCCAGTGCTCGAGGACATCGCACCAGGGCACGGGATGATACACAGGGACAGTGCACTGGGACAACACACGGGGACGTTGCAGTGGCCCACCTGGGCTGTGCAGCAGGACAACGCAGCCAGGCAGCGCCCTACGCAGTGCAGCAATGCCGTGGGGTGATGCAGTGGGGCAGGAGGGCTGTGCCCTGGGGCAGGGCAATGCTCTGGGGCACTGGGACAATCATCCAGGATACCGGGGTTACACATGGGGACACTGGGGCCATACACTGTGACATCAGGACAATGCACTAGGGCAATGCACCAGGCATGGGGACAATGCACTGGGGCAACGTACTGAGCACCCCAGGGGAATGCACTGGGGAACTGGGTTATTGCGCTGGGACAATGTACCGGGGCACTGGGACATTGCACTGGGACAATGCACTGGGACAATGCACTGGGGAACCGGGATATTGCACTGGGACAATGTCCCAGGGCACTGGGCAGGGGCACAGCCCCACTGCACGGGGCAGGGGACAGCTGGGTCTAGCAGAGCAGTTCATTACTGTAATTATTATCAAACTTTATTAATTATGGTGGTAAGGAAGGGGCAGAATTTGGGCTCCCCGAGCCCACTGCACTGGGACAATGCACTGGGGAACTGGGTTGTTGCACTGGGACAATGTGCCGGAGCACTGGGACATTGCACTGGGCCACTGCACTGGGCCACTGCACTGGGACAATGCACTGGGGAACCGGGATATTGCACTGGGACAATGTCCCAGGGCACTGGGCAGGGGCACAGCCCCACTGCACGGGGCAGGGGACAGCTGGGTCTAGCAGAGCAGTTCATTACTGTAATTATTATCAAACTTTATTAATTATGGTGGTAAGGAAGGGGCAGAATTTGGCCTCCCCGAGCCCCCGAGGTGAAGCTCCTTCACCCTCTGTTCCGAGGGCTTTCTTCGGAAAGGGTGCTGTGGGGACACTGGTGACGTGGGGACACGGGTGACCTGGAGGTACCAGGTGCCCTGGGGACCTAGTATGTTATGGGGTTCCCTGGGGACCGCCCGGATCTGACCCTCGCCCAGGGCTGGGTGCTGGGAGGAGGATGCAAAGCAGCTTTCAGCAGCCCCGTGCCATACTTCACCGTCGCCCCACGCTCCGGTTTTCCTACATTTTGGGGAATTTCCCTTAATCCGACCTCCAAATCCCAAATCCAAGTGGGGGGGAAACCCCCCTCCAATCCCCCTTATCCCCATCCCACGTCCCTTGGGGAAACATTTCCTCTATAAATTCAAGATCCAGCAGAAAAAAACAGCAGCGAAGCTTTTTAAACCTCCTGCCATTTCCAAGCTCTGACTCAGGATTTCTGCTCGGGGCCGGCGCGTCGGGGCCTCGCTGGCTCTGACTCACTGCAAAAACCAACCCCGAATCCCGAGCGGTGATTCACGGGGACACGTGCTGTGCTATAAGCGGCCGGGAATGCGAGTTGCTGCTTTTCGTGGGGCTCCTTCCAAACCGCTCGCGGGCGGTAGAAAATAGCAACGCTGCGGGAGAGGGGGAATTGCAACCGGGATTTATTTTCGTTGTGGATTTTGCAGCCAGAGGTGTTTATCCCGGTCATTTCACCTGGTCGATGCGTCCGATGCTGAATTCCTGGCAATGCAATTCCCATGGGAGGAAGAGGACTCGGAGCAGAGCCCGGTTATGGAGTTGCAAGTGCGTTTTTGGGGGGGCTGCGGCTGCTTTCCCTCAGGGTTTTCGGCAAAGCAAGAAACATTTCGCCTAAATAAATTCAACATATTTTGCAGCTCCTGGGATGGTCAAAGCCTCGACCCAAACAGGAGGGGGCATTGCCCTGGGCTGGGCTGTCCCTGTGAAAAGTCCCTGTGTCCCCATGTCCCCAAAGGATTCAGGGATGGCTGTACCCACCCCCCAAACACAGCCAAGGGGCTGCCCAGATGTGGCCCCAGCTGTCCAGATGTTGTGTGGGTTGCCCAGGTATTCAACTGCGGTGCCTAGATATTGCCCCAGGGTGTCCAGATGTTGCCCCAGGGTGCCCAGATGTTGTCCCAGGATACTGAGATATCACCTAGGGTGCCCAGATGTTACCCCAGGGTGCCCAGATGTTCCTCCAGGATACTCAGATATCACCCAGGGTGCCCAGACGTTGCCCGGGGTGTCCAGATGGT
>NW_009227843.1:0-1348 GCF_000690835.1 Fulmarus glacialis | reverse complement strand
GATTGTTGCCCAGGGTGTCCAGATGTTCCTCCAGGATACTCAGCTACCACCCAGGGTGCCCAGATGTTACCCCAGGGTGCCCAGATGTTGCTCCTGGATACTCAGACATCACCCAGGGTGCCCAGATGTTACCCCAGGGTGCCCAGATGTTACCTCAGGGTGCCCAGATGTTGCCCCAGGATACTCAGGTATCACCCAGGATGCTCGGGTATCACCCAGGGTGCCCAGATGTTGCCCCCAGCTGCCCCGCCGTCACTCCTGGGTGCTCCACCAACCCAGGCTGGGTCTCACAACCATTGGCAGCACCGCCGCTGCCCCGGCCCCGGGGGAAGTCACCGCCTGCGGTCACGGTTTCCTCTCCCTGTTCTGCGGCTCCTGGTCCCCACGGCCCGGCCAGGCCTGGAGTGGCCTTTGTGTCCCCCCCAGCACCACGGGGTTTTTTGCAAGAAGCCATGTTGGGGAGTCAAAAATAACCCCTTGTCGCGAGGACACGGCCCTGTGCCCAGCTACGGGCTTGAAATCAAAGCCTGGCTCTGCCTCTGCTCTGTCACTCATCACCCTGGCCGGGTCACAGGGACAGGGACCTCGCGGTGGGGACAGGGGGGTCTTCCCCCACAGCCAGTCATCTGTCCCCTCCCCACCTGCCCTCACCCTGTAAAACTGCAGGGATTTGGGGTAAATTCATGGACGGGCAGGGTGATGCTGCACAGATGTGCGCGCATGCAGCCGTGTGTGCACACATGCCTGCACATGCGTACATGCACACAGGTGTGCATGGCTGCGCACACACATGCACACCCTCGTGTGTCTGCACACACATAAATGCATGCATACACGTGTACGTGGCTGCATACACACAGCCATATGCTGCATTCGTGCACGCATATGTGTGTACGTGGCTGCATGCACATGTGCACACACGTGTGTGTGCCTGTGCACGCAGAGACATATGCATGCACATGGACACGGCTGTGCACACACATGCACACATCTGCATGCACACACGTGGCTGCATACACACACACACAGCTGTACACATACACACACGCCTGTACACACACACACATGGATGTACACACACGTGTACAGGCCCGCACACACGTGTGGGGCTCTGGGACTGGGCACTAACTGGGGACGTTGCCCTCCTCCTGGCCCGGTTCATGCTGCTGCCAGTCGCTGGATCCTGCTGCTGTCCCACCAGTGGGGACGGTCACCTGGGGGTCCCACCAGCTGCCTGCAGCCCCTCAGCCCCGGTGCCACCCTGCCCGTGGGGTGGGGACAGAGTGGGCACGGCAGGACTGGGTGCCCAGGTGTGATGGCAGAGGGGGTCCCGTGGGTCCCTGCTGTC
>NW_009227842.1:5063-5289 GCF_000690835.1 Fulmarus glacialis | reverse complement strand
CCCCAGCGCGGGGGGTGTCAGCGGGGGCAAGGCTGGTGCCAGCCGGCGCTGGGGGGGAGCCAGGAGACCCCGCTGGGCCTGGGTCCACCCCGAGCAAATTTGGAAGGCGATTTAGCTGGAAACCTCCCCACCCTCCAAAGCCCCATCTGCAAAGCACTCTGCGGGGAGAGGCCCAATGCCCAATGCCCAGTATCCTGCTTGCTCCACGGGTGAGGGGCCGGGGCCT
>NW_009227842.1:3588-5036 GCF_000690835.1 Fulmarus glacialis | reverse complement strand
TGGGTGAAGCCCATCCACGAGGACCCCCCGCCATGGAGCCCGTGCTAAGGGACGCACCTCAGCGAGACACCGCTCACCGCCTGGAGCTCCACCTTCTTCTTGAGCACCTCCTTGATCTGCCCCTTCTCAGGACCTTTCTTCACCTTCTCCCGCCCGATCAGGTAGAAGTACTTGGGGGTGAGGATGAAGTCCCGCTTGATGGGCTGGGAAAGGGCAGGAGCAGGGGGTCAGGGGATGTTTTTGGGGTCCATGAGCCCCGCACACATCCCACCCAAAGGCAGCCACCACAAGCCAGCCCCAAGCCCCGAGTGGCTCCACGTACCTTGAACCTCCGGTCGTACTTAGTGATGGAGTCGGCAAAGTCTATCCGCTCCCTCTTGGCCAGGAACTGGCGCAGCTCCGGCCGCTCCTCCATGCCCAGGTAATCGCCCACAAAATTCCTGTTAATGCTGTTCCTCCTCCGCTCTTTGAAGTTGTAGAGGATGTTGGAGGCTGCACGGGACCCCGAAGCGATGCTGGTTGGAAAGGGCTCTGCGCCGGTGGCTCAGCCCTCGGCCCCTGCCTGCCTGCCTTCCCAAACCGGCTGCAGGAGCCGTGGGAGCCATCCATCCCATCGGCTGTGGCAGCAAGAAGTGGGGCTCCTTTTATGCCACAGGAGGAATCTGAGCTGCTTGAGCTTGGCTGGCTTCGAAACCCATTAATTGCCCTCAAAAAAACTTGTGCTGTGGGAAGGAGGAAGGGACCCAGCTAGTTCCTGTGTTTTCCCCCTTGATTTTTCATTGCACGCTTGGGAGGGTGGGAAAACACCCATGATGGGCTCAGGCGGTGACCTTCCCATCTTTCTGCAAATGTTGACTCTCAGCTACTCCCCTCCATCTCAGTGCAGGCAATGAAATGCAGAGCGAGACAGCGAGAGGCTCCGGCTTCTGTCCTATGGCCCCTCCCAGGGCTGGAAATAGGAGCAAGAAATCCGCGCCCTCCTTTAAGATATAGGAAAAGACCCCAGGCATCTCATGGTCCGGTCCCTCCTCACCCCTCTCCTCGTTAGTGCCACAATTAGGAGCCGGGCAGCCACCCTCCTGCTGCTCTGGCAGCTGGGCTGTCCCCAGCGAAGGGCACCCTAAAAGGGGTGCTGGGGTGCCGGTGTCCCCGTCCTCGCCCAGCCTTACCCTCCTCTCGCATCTGCTCATACTTCCGGATGGCGACGTGCCGGCGCCAGGCCTTCTGGATCACCCGGGCAAAGCCGTCGAATTTCCTCTCCCGCATCTCTTCGAGGAGAAAGAGCTGGGGGGGGCAGGGGGTGCTGAGCCCGGCTGGCCAGGGCCCCCCCAGTGCTGCATCGCTTCCTCCGCACGTCGGCACCCCAAACCCTCCCCAGCGTTGCCCGAAGCGATGCTCGGCTGCGGGCAGGGTCCCCCGGGGATGCTGGGTTGCGAGGCGAGGGGCAG
>NW_009227842.1:2796-3458 GCF_000690835.1 Fulmarus glacialis | reverse complement strand
AAGGATGGCGTAGCTGCCGGGACAGGGGACATGAGTCACGGCCAGGTTGCAGGGACCCGCCATCCCCCATCCCGATGGTCGCTCACCGTTGCAGGAATTTGGGGAAGAGGCGGCGGTAGGCGAAACCTGCCCGGCGCACCCGGATGTTCTCCTTCAGCCCCAGGTACTCGACTTGGTGCTTCACCCTGTGAAGCCCGGAGGGACACGCTCGGCGTGGGATGGCAGGTCGGTCGGGGACCTGCCTAGACCCCTCGGCCACCGCTTTGCACGGGGATGCCCTCAGCTGTGCACGCGTGAGAGCTTCTTGGGGCTCAGGTGGAGCTTCTGAGTGATGCATGTAGAGAGGCGTGTGTGTCCCCGCACGCTTCCTCAGCACCCACCTCTGGGTGCTGTGGGCAGCACAGAGGGACCAGGCCAGGGGTGCAGGTTTTGGAGCAAAGTCAGTCCTGGCCACATCTCCATGGCCGGGTCCCGTTCCCTGGGCTCTGTGGGCTCCCTGATACATCGCGAGGGGCCTCTGTTACCTGCTCTCCTCCCAGTCCCGGGGTTTCTTGGTCTCGTTGGGCTTGATGCAGCGGATGTAGTGTGGCGTGCACTTCATTAGCGTGTTCACCAGGTCGTTAGCCTGTTTCTGTTGCAAGGATCGACCTCTGTAGCGTTAA
>NW_009227842.1:2130-2786 GCF_000690835.1 Fulmarus glacialis | reverse complement strand
ATCACCCTGCTGCTGCCCCAGAGGCAGCTACTGTCCTGCAGCCCCTGGGACGTACCTTGATTTTGGAGCCCGCGGTGGTCGGTCGTCCCTTTTTGTCAGAATCAAGCTTTTCTGGGAAAAGCATCCGGATGAAACCGCTGAAAGGCAGGTGACAGTCCCCAGGTGAGAGCCGCCAGGCTCCCCAAGCTCAGCGTGCGCTGAGCTGGAACTAGCTCCAGCTCTGCTTTCTGCTGCTGGGAAATCCTGCACCACCGCTGAGCCCGTCCTCCCTGACTGTCCCCAGGCCAAGCAGGATGGGTGCTGGTGGGTGAGCACCCCTCTACCCAGCCCTGCAGCCCCTGGTGCCGTTGTGCTCGACGGGGGGATGCCGCCGGTGCCCACGGGGCGATGCAGGATGCTGAGCACCCCAAGCTGTGGCTCCGGTCTCTGCCCGGACCAGCAAAGCTTTATGGTCTGGATATTAAGGATGCTGCCCTCCGCCCCAGCCCTTTTGGGGTGGCCCCCGGGACCGCAGCGCTGCCAGGACTCACTATTCGCTGCTCTGCATGAGCTCGATCAAGTCGGTGAAGAGCACGTCCCGGTTGCGCTCGCAGAAGCCGTTCACGTCGTAGGAGACCTGGGGACAGGAGGGGAGCTCAGCCCCGTGCCGCTGTGGC
>NW_009227842.1:1216-1797 GCF_000690835.1 Fulmarus glacialis | reverse complement strand
CAGGACCAGCTTCTGCCACCCATCCTCAACAGCACCCAGCCCATGCGGCACCCCCTTCCCTGGGTGCCTCGGCTCCCCGAGAAAGCCTCCCCCTGAGGAGAGGACCCCACTCACCAGCTTGTTCTCTATCAGGTCGCACACCACCTTGTTGTTGAAATACTGGATCTGGGTCCACTTGATCCCCTCCTGCACGTATTCCTCCTGGGGAAGCGCAGGGAGGTGTGGGCCCCCGACCCGTGGGATATGCTGCAGCCCCCCGCTCCGGTCATGGTGCCGGGACCCACCTGCGGCGGGGGTGCAGGGTGCAGGAACTGGGGTGCAGCCCCGCAGCCCCCCCAGCCCAGCTCCCCCGTACCTGCTCTGCCTTCAGGGTCAGCTCTATGAAGATCTGTTGCAGCTTCTCGTTCACAAAGTTAATGCAGAATTGCTCAAAACCATTTTTCTGCAAAAGGACAAAAGGTGAAAGAGAAGGTGAGGCTGAGTTGGCTTCTGTTCCTCTCACCGCACTGGGGGGACCCCAAAGAGCAGAGCCTTTGGGTGCTGCTCCAGGGACCCTTCTTGGGGCCATTGACTGCTAACAG
>NW_009227842.1:708-1133 GCF_000690835.1 Fulmarus glacialis | reverse complement strand
GCCGCTGTCCTCGCTGCAGGAGCAGGGAAGGACATTCCCCAGCTGGGCTCCTACAGCAAAGCAACACATACCTGGAATATTTCAAAGCCGTAGATGTCCAGCACCCCGATGCTGTACTCCTCATATGGCTTCTGCATAGCCCGGTTGATAGACTGCAGGGAGAGATGGGACGAGCCACCTTCATCGGGGGCATAGGGCAACGGGGCCGGCTGCACGCGGGAGCGGATGGTGAGCATCCCCTCCGTGCCTCGGCCGTGCTGGGCCCAGCCCACCGGGACCACACACCTCCACGAGAAAGTCAAAGACGCGCGCGTAGAGCCCCTTGGCCAGGGCGTCCCGGGTGTAAGCCGCCTGCTCCACGTTGAGGGTGACGGTGATGGACTCGGAGCGGCCGGCCCCGCTTGTGGCCGTTTTTCCGCTGGGGG
>NW_009227842.1:0-583 GCF_000690835.1 Fulmarus glacialis | reverse complement strand
CCCCGTCTGAGTGCAAAGGACAGCAGCGGTGCAGCGACCGGGGATGGGGAACGTGGTCCTCCCTCTGCTAAACTACAGCAAGCGAATCCTGGCATCCCTCCCCTTGCTAATTAAGCTCTGGTTGTGCCATTTTCTTGCTGCCTCAGTTTCCCCACGTCTAACGTGGGGAAGATGCTGATGCTGCCTCTCTCCTCTGCCCAGGGGATTTGTGCTACAGAGGGTTTGCAATTCATTGCCAAGGGTCTCTGCGAGCATCCCCACTTGCCCCCCTGAAGCAGGGGGAGTCGATTACTCACAGTCAGCATTCTCCACCCGAGCGTAGTTGCCTTCCTCCCGAAAGCTGATGTTTCCCAGGTGGAGGATCCCCGCCACAATCTGCAGCACCAGCTGCTGGTCCTCACCGCGGATGCCGATGACCTGCATGGCGTTCTGGGGGCGTGGGGAGCCTGTCAGCCCCTGCCCGGCCACAGCCGGCTTTGGGGACTCCCCATCTCGGGCACTCACCATGGTCTCGTGGAAGTCGCTGCGGTCGTCCGTGCCCTCCACCTGGTACGTGTCCGACTGGTTCAGGTAGTAGTAATAA
>NW_009227841.1:0-610 GCF_000690835.1 Fulmarus glacialis | reverse complement strand
AGGGAAAATATAGGGTCCTATACCTGCCACAGGACCCCATATGTGCCTGTAGTGGGGGGGCAAATATAGGCTCCTATACCTGCCCCAGGATCAGTATATGATTGGGGGGGGGGTATATGGTTTTGAAGGGAGGTATGGGATTCTATACCTACCCCTGGTTATCCTGTACCTGCCCCTGCAAATATAGGAGCCTATACCTGCCCCAGGGTATCCCCTACCTGCCCCTGCAAATGTAGGAGCCTATAACTTCCCCAGGGTCGGTATATGATTTGAGAGCAAATGTAGGATCCTGTATCTGCCCCAGGACCCTGTATGTGCCTGTAGGGGAGGGCAAATATAGGATCCTATACCTGCCCCCGGTTATCCCATACCTGTTCTTGCAAATATAGGATCCTATACCTGTCCCAGGACTGTTATATGATTCAAGAGCAAATATATGAGCCTATACCTGCCCCTGGATCAGTACTGATTAGAGGACAAATATAGGATCCTATACCTCCTCCAGGACCCTGTACATGTCCCTCCATAGGGGAGAGCAAATAGAGGATCCTATACCTGCCCCAGGATCATTATATGATTCAAGGGCAAATATAGGATCCTATACCTGCCC
>NW_009227840.1:4058-4577 GCF_000690835.1 Fulmarus glacialis | reverse complement strand
AGCGGTGCTGCCTGCACCCCCGGTGCTGCCTTCCCCAGCTCCCTGCACCCGGCTGCGCCCGAAACAGGCTGCCAGGTTTATTGACCATGTCCCTGCGTGTCCTGAGCCCTTCCCCAGCTCCCCCCCTACTGCTGCCCCTTCTTCTGTGACATCCACAGGCAGCTTTTTTCGGTGTTTCTGAGAGCTGCTCCCTCCCTACCCCTCAGGCCAATGCCCAGTTGTGCCAGCCCATGCAGGGGTGGTACCGAACAGCTGGGCACATCTGGGCAGGCAGCAGCACCCGGGGAGGGGTTGCTCTGCACCCAGGGGGCACAGCCATTGGATTCCTGAGGCTGCCTGCTCCCACTCCGCTTGGACCTTCGCGTCCTATGCATCTGCATGAGGAAACAGGGCCATTCATGTATTTCTCTCTCTATTTATACCTCTCCCTTTCCGTATTTAGTGTGCGCGCAGGCAGAGGGGGCAGCGAACGCCAGGGCCACTGATGTTCTTGGCTCCAGTGCCGGCTGGGATTTTGTG
>NW_009227840.1:3126-4034 GCF_000690835.1 Fulmarus glacialis | reverse complement strand
ATAAATCTCTATGTGTTGTGTGCGTGTGTGTACACAAATATATAGACAACGTATAGACATGGAGCTATAAGGCATTTCTGAGCTTTGCTATTTAAAGGAAGGAGTAGTTAGAGGGCTCTTGGCGAGGCGAACACCTCCGGATCAAAGGGATGCAGAGCGCTCTGCTAGCGGCCAGGCACCTTGGGAGATAGGTGGCCCTTGCTTTGTCCTCTCCAGGGAGCTGAAGCCACCCTGTTGGTGACATATCCAAGGTAGCTTGCCCAGCCAGCCCCGAGCAGTGCTCTGATCCCCAGGGGGCTGCATTTCATGGAAGTCTCTGCTCCCTGGTCTCCAGTTTCCCAGTGAGAGCCCCAAAGAGCCAACTTCCCTGCTGCTGAGGCAGGCTGCAGAGCCTGGTGTGCAGCCGGATGCACAGGGCAAGGAGATCAGCCCCTTTGGGGCACGGGGTGGTCCAGGGCTTCTGGAGGGTCAGGGTTTGCCTCCTGAACATCAGCTGATACTCATGGCTGTTAAGGAAAGATGATGATGTGGAAAAGGAGAAAATAGATGTTGGGTAGCTGGTCCCGAGTAGGTGCTGGGCTGGGCATCTCCTTGGGATGCTGGAGCATCTGGTGCTCACGGCTGTCTGGGAAAGACAATGAAAAGGAGAAAATAGAAATTGGGTACCGGAGCCCAAACAGGATGCTTGGCCATGCCAGGAGGGCAACTCCTCGGGAGGCGCTGGCAGCTGCCTTGCTGAGGATGCTGGATGAGGCCCCGGCAGGAGCACCACTGGGTCTCCCAGCACCCCTTGGCCAGGGAGCAGGCGCCCTATTTAGCCCAGCTCAGGGTCACGCAGGCTTCTTGTCTTCTGGGTGCTGAAAAAACTGATATTTTGGGCTGAAAATGCCCACGTTTGGTCTCTGGCC
>NW_009227840.1:0-3076 GCF_000690835.1 Fulmarus glacialis | reverse complement strand
CCTGCTGCGAGTCCTGCACGTGTGCGCGGGCGTGCGGATAGGGGAAATACAGTTTTCCTTTTGAAAAAAAGCCCCGCTTATTTTTATACAGAACTCCAGAAGGGCTGAAGGTGGAAACTTGGCCTGTCAGCAGCTGTCACAGGGGAGCGGGTCCCTGCCTGAGTTTGGGGGGAAACCACAGCTGGGTGTTAATGGGACTGTTAATGAATTAATGTTGGCTGCTGGGGGCCGGGGGGTAGCCTGGCTCGGCGGGGCATGCGTGCACACAGCCCCGCCCGGCACACGGGCTCCGGCTCCCGGCACGGCTGCAGAAAGCCCCAGCGCTGGGGGCCATGCGCTTGGGGAGGTGTGAGTCTCCCCTTCCAGTCGTGTCTTGCTCTTCGGGTTGTGGAAACGCTTGGAAACGTGGCACCATTTTGGGGGAGAGGGTCCCAAATCAGAGAGCATGCATGCAGCCAGTGTGGGTGTGTTATCTCTTGACTGTGGGCATCTGCTGCCTGAACTGGTGGTATTGCTTAATGCTAGGTCTCCTCGGCTGCCGAAACCAAATCTTTAAAGCAATTTAAAGAAAGCAGGAAAGCAGGGAAGTGAAATCCCCCCCCCCGGGGTTCTTTTTGGGCGGATTAATCCCCCCCCCGGTTTATTTATGGGTTGGAGAGCTTGTGCTGCTCAGTCAGTGCAACGTCTGCAGCAGCACTGGTCTCTGCACGGCACTGCCCATCTGCAGCCCTTCTTGGGGTTATTTCTCTTGCTGTCTCCCCCAAAATGTGGAGGAGCACCCATGTGAATGTGGTGTGCACAGCCATGCCCCATGCTGCGGGCTCAGCAGTACGTTTGCACAGCTTTCACACCCGGCTTGCTGGGGACAGCTCTGGAGGAGGAGGAGGTCGTGCTAACACGCTCACCCGATGCCAGCATGGTAGGGGTGCGGTGGCGCTGAGGAATAGCACCGTAACCTGGTTGGACTAGAAATGAGAGGGAAAATGCAGAGAGGATCTGGGAAAGAGAGAGCAAATTCTTCTCCATGGATGTCTCCTGCTGCGTTTCAGGCTCTGTGGGTGAGATCTCAGCCATGGGGAAGCCTGTGGCATCTCCTGGGGTTTCACTCTCTGGTACCGGGCAGCTGTTGAACCAAGAGGAAAGAGTGACCATCCTGAGGGAGGGATGACAATGTCAAAGAAGGGATGACCATGTTGACGAAGGAAAGACCACATCAATGAAGGGATGGCCATGCTGGGGAAGGGAAGACCATGCTGAAGTAGGGAAGACCATGCCCAGCATGGGACTGTGGATGGACAGGTTCCCCAACAGAAGATGCTGTTATGGATGGAGACAGAGCGTCCTCCTCTGCTGGGAGAAAGGGTGGAAGAGCCTGAGCTCTTGGGAGCACTGCTTGCTCCCCAGGGATGCTGTGCTTGCACCCAGGCTGCAGATGCTCTGCCAGCTCCGATGTTGGCTGTCTGTAGGTGGGTGCAGACAGACCCTCACCTCAGTAAGGAAACCTCTCTGGGCTGTCGGACCCAGTACCTTTCCTGGGACCCTGTGCTGGCCCTTCGGGGTCAAGCTCCAAGTGTGCAGCCAACATCTGCCGCCCAGTGCTGAACCTGGCCGGTGGGGCTAAGGACCTGGAGAGGGCAATGCCTGGGCTCCTCTCACAGCCCTGCTCCTTGCGCGGGTGGGTTCTACACAACCAGCCCTCCACGCTGGAGAAGGTCCTTCAGAGGATCCCAAATCCCAGCTTGGAGGGGCTCTGAGGCTCCTCTGTGCCTGGCCACCAGATCTTGGGGACCAGCTCCGGCTCCGCTGGGCCCAGAGCCCTTCCCAACCCCATCCCAGACAGACGGATATCCCAAAACCCACTGGTCCCAGGGGCCCCTGCTCTGGGTCCCTCTAGCTGAATGAGGTGGTGTGCGTGTGCCCAGACTGTCCCCTCCTGTGACTGTACAGTACACACAGCTAAATATATGTCTGTGCAGATACAGGAACTCAGAGGGGCTGAGTGATGCTCCCTTTCTATACCTCTTTTCATGGGGAGAGCTAATGAGATTCATGTCATTAAAGGGCTGATGTTTTGTGGGATGGGAGCCTTTTAAACGGGATGTGTCCTGGCTTAGTCATGGCAAATATTTACCAAAAAAAAAAGAAAGAAAAAAAAAAGGGACATACCGTATAAAATTAGAGTTCTGAAAATAGTATTTAGAGCAAGTGAGAGAGAGGAACCTAAAACAGAAAATACAGCCCAGTCTGTTCAGGAGTCAGGGGAAAAAGAGAGCGCGAGGGGGGAAAAAAAAAGCCAGAGATAAAACGAGAGAAACCTCGGCAGTAAAAACAGCATCTTGGTAAATAGACTATTAAAAAATTCTGACCTGCTTTATGGCTTTCTTGGCTGCCGTTCAGCTGTGCTGCCCTGGCCGGCACAGAGGGAAGGTAGCAGGAGCCGGCGTCTGTGTGGATGCACAGAGCCCCGGGACGCGGCTCCCCCCCCGAGCAGCCACGCGGGGCGTTAAATTTAGCCACATAATGATGGCCCTGAGGAGGCAGCCTTTTGTAGCCACACTGTAATTACTGCCTCGCTTATAAATTTTATTTTTCTTATTATGTTTCCTCCTCCTCCTCCGCTGGGGAAGGGGTGGGGGGGTCTCCCACACCCCCATCAAACCCGCAGCTCTCCGGGGAGCAGGGGTACCGCTGTGGGGATGGAGCAGGTCCACGGGATGGAGGGGAAGGTGGGAATGGCTGCCCGAGCCCTGTGCCATCCTGTGCTGCTGTGCCATCCTGTGCTGCCCCCCTGCCCCAACACAGGGCTCAGCACCACATTTGGGGATGAGAGAGGCGTTGAGCTAACCCTACCGTGGTAGGGTCCCTGCAGCCCCAAGCGTGGGTGTCTTGGCCCCCCCGACCTTAGCATTGCCCTCTCAGGGTGCTTGGGAAATGGGCTTGTGCAGGCAAGACCAGGAGGTCTCCGGTGGGCCTGCGAGCCCGCGGCACAGCCAGGCTGGGAGGCAGCCGGGACCCCCACCAGATGCAAGGAGGTGCTCCGCTCGGCAGGTGTCTGGCTCCCAGGCTGCTTCTCCCA
>NW_009227839.1:1027-2777 GCF_000690835.1 Fulmarus glacialis | reverse complement strand
CCGTGCTGGCTGTCCTGGTGTGCAGCTGCTGATGGTGGCTTCAGAGAGATTTAGTGGCTCTGTCCCTGTCGGGATGTTGGGCCATGGGACAGGGAAGCTGTAAAATGCTCTTCCCACTAAGTTATGAGCCGTCCCTGGTAGGTGTAATTTATCCGCACTTAGAGAGAGGGGATTTTCAGCAGGGAGGGGCACAAGGTGAACTTCACACAGCTGCCAGTGCTGTGGCTGCATCCTGCATGCGTGCCCCGTGCTGAGGACCAGTGCTCTGCTGGGGCCCGGTGCCTGCAGCACCGTGCACGGGGCGCTGCCAGGCAGGCAGAGCGGAAGGACTTCCCCTGCCGGGGTGTCACACTGTGGTCCTTGCTGCACCCCATCCCCCGCGGCCGGGCCAGCGCACCCTCTCTAAGCCGTCTGGTGCTGAGCACTGCTCCCGGGCTCCCGCTGCTCCTGTTGCCCTCTGTCCTGCCATCTCTGAGCTCGCTCCAGCTGCTCCCTGCGCGAGTCCCACAGCCCTGCACGGCGCTGCCTGCCTGGGTCAGCGAGGCGCAGGAGCGAGTCCTGCAGACACAGGAGGCCAAATAAAACAGTTCTCCAGAGCATGGCATGTCGTTTTACATCTGCTCAGATGGAGACTGAGTTATCCAGGTCCCTGAGTCCCAGACCCGCCAGAAGACAGTATCTCAGCTAAACGATGCAAAAATGATTTAATGGAGGGAACTAATCAAGGAATCCAAGAGAGACTGCTCACCAAGGGCTGATGCAAGATTCAATTAAACTGCAGCCTTTGTGGGCTCACCATTTTAATTTTCCACAAATTAGCTTAAAAAAGGTATGGAAATGAAGATAGATTTTTTTTTTTAAGTCAAAAGGAAAAATCCTTTGAGGATTATATTAGCTATTTTGTTTTAACAAACATCATTTCTATACTTATTTTCTTGTTTTAATCTCAGCTGTTGAAATGCTGTTTCCATTTCAGCTCCAGTGTCAGTGTTTTGAGAACAAGATGGAGAAGGCTGTTAACTCTTCCAGGAGCAGGCCCTGCAGCCTGGCTGCCGCAGCTCCCCAGGCTCCCACGCCAGTGCTGCAGCGAGGGGGAGCGCTACGGCACAGGCAGCCCTGCCCATCCCCTCCTGGGGTGGCTGGGTGCTGATGCGGGAGCACTTGCTGCACCTCCAAAGGAAGCTTTCCCACCTGGCTTTGCCGACCGCCGCAGCGCTAGTGGGTACAGCTCAGCTCTGCAGTGATGCAGCCGGCAGCGGCACGGCTGCGTGGGATCGGCACAGCGGCCAGATGCCCAACGCTCTGCTTGGGACCTGCAAAGCAAGCCCATCCTCACAAACGCTGTCCCCCTGTGCAGCTGCATCCCTGGGGACTCCCGGGGGGCAGCTCCCTGGTTCGCTAGCGGCAGCTGGCCCTGCCCCACGGTAGCGATGGAGATGCCTGCCTGCCCAGTGCAAGGGCGCAGCTCTGCTCCATCCCTGCCTGCGCCTGGCTTGTTGGGCAGAGGCTGGTGGCGAGTGATCCCTGTGCTGGGGCAGGACAGAGCCGTGGATCTGCTCGGGGCTGTTTTTCTCCTGCAACTTCACCTGCTCTTGCCCTCAGGCAGCTGGAGATAAACACGGAGCAAGTGTTGTGTGTCAGCTGCGATTTGTCTTCTGCGCGAGTGTGTCTTGCGCTAAGGATCTCCCGTGAATAATAACAGCTGCCGTTACGGCCGTGCCTCCACTGGGATCCACTGGGCTGGCGTGGG
>NW_009227839.1:763-980 GCF_000690835.1 Fulmarus glacialis | reverse complement strand
CGCCGCCTCCCGCTCTGCCAGGCGGCTGCAGCACCGGGCTCGGCCGGAGGCTGCTTTCCGAAAGCGGCCGGGCTGGTGGCCAGTTCACCGGGCTTTGCCTGGGCAGACAGCATGGGGGGACAACTGTGTTCCTGTCCCTGGGTTCACTGCTCATCAGTCAGGAACGAGTCCCCAGCAGCCTTGCTTACCAGCACAGGAGCGCCGGGAGGCCCGCAGG
>NW_009227839.1:0-213 GCF_000690835.1 Fulmarus glacialis | reverse complement strand
GGGGTGGCTGCAGCCCCCACCGGGCCCTGCAGCCCGTGGTCGGGGCCCAGGGCACCCCCTTCCCACTGCCAGCACAGGGGGCTCATGGAGCTGGCCCAGCCCAGCCCGTGGGACCACGAGCAGATCCCCCATGCAGCAGCAGCCCCTGTTCAGGGCCAGGCTCCAGCCGGCATGGCGGGGGGGCGCGGGGGGGCCGGGGAGGCGCCGCTCGGG
>NW_009227838.1:20921-27515 GCF_000690835.1 Fulmarus glacialis | reverse complement strand
GCGCTCCTGACGCGCTCTTGGGCCGCGCAAAGCCCGCTCGGGACCGGCGTGGCCAGAGGGACGGGTAGCGCTGCCCTAAGGGTGGCTTTCTGTGGGTCGAGATCCGCACAGTGTGTGTGGGCTTTGTCTTTCAGGGAAAGAAAGCGTCCTGCCTTAAATCGCAATCGCTAATTAGGGCCACTCGAGGTACTGATGCTGAGGTAGAGAGTCACTGAAAATGTGGCCAGAGGCAGTTGGAAGTTAGGGCTTCTTCAAGCACTGAAGCCTTTGACCTTTTGCAAGGAGACTTGTGGAAAAAACCTGAGAGGTTTTATCCTTTTTAGGAAGCCCGTTCTGCCGCCTCAAATGAGAATTGAATAGGAGAGGCTCAGTTGGGCAAGGTGTAGCGTTGTGGATGTGTTGATGCTTTCATGGGTTCTGTGCAGCATTTTTATGTAAACTGGGTTTGACAGAGGTTGACTTGAACAAACAGACTATCTTAAACATCAGTTTTGCACTGTTTCTTTGGGTCTTCTCTCTCCTACCCTCTGCCCTACATCAGATCAGAATGTGCCTTACTACTTCAGTCCTGGTCCCTCTGCCCCGTTCGTAGTTTGTGGTCAGTCAGTGCTGGAAATGGTGAGAGAAGAGCGGGGGAACCAGAAAAGCAGACCTGAAAAATAACCCAATGTTAAAACACACTGCAACTTTAACTGAAATTAAGTGTAACATGTAACTCTTGGTTTTCAATAAAATGGTAAAAAACGTGTCAAACTGGGGTTTTTCTGCATATGGTGTGTAGCTGCTTTTTATAAGAATATATGCACCTACTGAAAAGTGTTTAGTGTGGGGGAAGGAGTTTATTATATCAAGATAAAAATTGTATGATATGTGTAAACCCTGCCTTTTTATTTATTTTATATACATATATGCACACATGTAGTGTCAATTCAATATTTTATGTCTCGCTATCTGTAACTTACAAGTAGAAGTGAGCACAATATACATATTTTGGTAGGTTTTTAAAATCAGTTGCGAATGTGGCCCTTTAGATGTAGTAGTGTGTTGAGGTTGTTTTGGTTTGGGGTTTTTTTTTTTGATATTCCAAATAAGTGTGCTAGCTGCTAAATGGGGAAGCATTTTGTACAGGTGTCCTATTCCTGTCACTTAACAAGTCTGTTTAATAGTAGTCTTAAGTTCCATATGATGATTAGTAAGATGTGATCCTACAAAGATCCAAAGTTATGTGACCCTACAACAGGATCATCCTACTGTAGTGATATGCTTGTGGTGGAACTTGGAATTTGTTGATAGAAGCTGTTTCTAGTTCTGCTGCTGGTTTTCCTCTGTACCAAATGTACCTGTCAAGTCAATTCGTTATCCCTTAATAAGGAGCAACACTTATATATCGAAGCTTAATTTATTTTGTGTGATATGCACAGATTATTTTAAAACTCTGTAAATACCAAGTACTATATCCAGGCTGAAAGAATACATGTCTAATGTCACTAGGCTTGGGTGAGAGTTTCTAATTAAGAGTTCTCATCTGAACAAGGTATTAAATTCCCAACTGGTTGTCCAGCAAGAGCTGAAGAGAGCAGAACAGTGTGCGTGGCTCTGTCAAATTACTGTAGATAAGCATTATCTTGATGCTTTTCAGCTGGCTTTTATAGGTGTATTATAAAAAAGTTAATCATATTAAGCAAATTCTCAGATTCGTGTTTTCAAGGAGACAAAAGCATTAGGCAAATGATACTTGGACCATATACCTCGCTTCTAACATCCACTCTTTTTGATTGAGTCTTAGTTATCCTTTTATGAAGAAACACGCTGAATTTGCTCAGGTTGATGTTAACTTTTACCAGGACCAAAGTGGAAATTAAAAAGCAGGAATAATAATGCAAAAAGATTGAATTGTTGATTTGTAATGGTGCTCCTGCTTTAATATGTGTTTTTACCATGTTGAAGATTTGTACAGGTGATAAAACAGGGCAGCTTGTGGACAGGATATTAAAACTTGATTTCTGTCATACCAAAAAATTGGTATATCTTCATCAGTTCATGAGATTGGCATCCTTTCCTAACAGTTTGGCATGTCCTACTGCATGATTTAAGACTTGATTCTTAGGCTTGAGTATGTTTTCAAATGCAAAATTATGTATTTCAATCACTGCCACTTCAGCAAACTTAATTGTACAGTTGAGGTGATTATTTTGGAAACTGCTTGTAGTTTGCGAACTGACCGATGTATACTTTTCTAGTCAGGTTCTGTGTAAACAGGGTGTGTATGCAGCTTTGTGTCGCGTGGCTCAAATCCAATTGCAGGCAGCACACTGCTGGGCAAAAGATGTCATCTGGTATTCATCATGTGAGGGAATCATCGCCATCTGCAAAATCCTGGGTCTGGCTGGAGAAGTTGGACAACACAGGTAAACAGGATTGACATGTGATTTAGAGACAAACAAAAGGCTACTGTCTGTGTCAGAAAAGCATTGGAAATTTAGCTTCATAATTATTTCTAACTAGTGTTCTCCTAACGATGTGGTCAGAGCAATGATGAAGATGCAGATACTAACAGAAAGGTGTGTCTGTACGCATGGCAAAGTGTGTGGGTTCTGACTGTACTGTTCCCCTGATGCAGCAGCTACTGCCATGTTAGCTACCAAAAAAACTGGAAACTCTGCCCTGCTTTCAGCAGGGAAAGCTCCACTGTGTTAATGCACTGTTGTCTTCAGTGAAGATGGTGTTTGGGTTTAAAGTTCTGGCAAAACAGTTTCAGACGGGGTTTCGTGATTTTTTTTTTTTTTTTTTTTTTTTTTAAGGCAGGAGCAAGCAGTGCTGTGAGCACTGGAAACTAAGTTTTGCAGAGACTTGCATTTGTGAATGAGCTGCCAGGTGAATGCTCTTATTTTCTGGGGAGAGCTGAACTCATAGTGTGCCTTTAGAGAAGGCAACAAGTGTCTGTTCTTGGTAGTTTTGTGAAAGTTACAGGAACTCACTGTAAAAAAAACCTACCAGTTTGTACTCAAAACTTACAAGAGGGACGGATGCATATAAGAGATGTGAACAATATTCTAGAGACAATGGAGGTAAGAGTTTTGCCTGAAGTGAAGAATTTACCTAATGTCTTGTTTAAAAACATCTTGCAAAGTTGAGCAGTTTGCACAGAACCAGCTGTGTTACAGGTGTTCTGTGTTCTCATTGTTAGTCTCTGCAGAGGGTGAGTGGGCGGATTTCTTCTTTTGCTGTTTACACTGATGCAATATATTCACCAGACAGCTTGATTAGCAAACCTCTGAGAAGGGGTCTCAAAAGAAACCAGCCGTGTTGATTTGATGTGTGGTAGAGTTGTCCGTGTGGGCTGCCAGAATAGCTGAAAGCCTTTAGAATGGGTTTTAGAGTTGTTATTTTTTTCTTTTTTTTTTTTTTTTTTTTTTTTTTTAATGTTGATCTGTATTATGGCAGCAGTAAGTAACTGCAGTGTGTACATGTGTGTAAGCTAGGGAGTCACTGAATAATTGTTAAAGCTCAGCAGTTAATACATATGGCCATTATAATTATGGTGTCATCGATTTAGGTGCTGTGATTATTGCTGAAATGTATATTATTTGAAGTACAATGCACTCATTAAACTTGGACAAAATGTTCTGGGTTTAGAGAAAACAAAGGAATCTAATATGAATGTACAGGTGAAACTGCATATGTAAGAAATCATTTCATATGACCTTAATAGTAAAATTACTGCCTGTGAATTTAGTCAGTGGGATAGATACTTGAATAACGTGGGAGAAGGGCTGGAGGGGTGGTAAAGACGCAAAAATTCCAAATAATTTATAATTTTGTTTTGTGCCACTTAATTGCAACACCAAACTTAGCTGTGATGCAGGTTGTTTGCTAAGGTCCAGCTGTTTCCACAGCTGATGCAGCAGCAGTGTAGGAAAGGAGCGAGGACTTTGAGTGCAGTATGAGCTGAACTTGAGTGAACAGTGTCATGGTGCTGTGAAACAGGCAAATGCTGCCTTGGAATTCACAGGAGCATAGTTTAAGAGATCCAGGGATAATCTCTGCTGCGCTCGGCGTTGGCATGGCTTTGGTTGATCTGCTTGTGATCTTAAATGATCCGGACAAATAAAAAGCTGGCACAGAATATGTACAGAGGTGAGATGCAGTGCTGAAGAAGTGGCTACTGCACGCGTTCCTTGTGCAGAGACAGCAGCTTCTCAGGCTGAATTGTAATGGTGATGCATTCAGATTAAAAATTAATTTTAAAAACTACTTTATCATAAACTCAAGTTGGAGAGTGAGGATTTATTTAGAATTGAAAAACTGGTGCTATTTTCTTGACACTCATGCACAAGGACTTGTTTTCGTACTTAATTTTCACTGAGATAATGTACTGCTAAAACAAGAGTTAAATTTAACAACTGTAGTAAAAAACTTGTGGAAATAACTTCTGTAGGAACTAAAGAAAAAAGCACAGAGACCTGCTCCCTTAGTTAGTGTTAGTTTGTTTGTCAGAGTGATGTCATGTTTATCTTTCTATTGCTACTATGTAACTATGATAACTTCCTATAATTGCAATACTTGTAATATGTTTTTCTTTTACTAGCATTGCACTGCATATCATATGTTACATACCCTTCCCGTTTGAAGAGAGTAGATATTCAGGGAACGTGGATTTTATTTTTGCATCTGTATAATATTATCTGATTGCCACCCACCTCCATTATTATCAAACACTGTTAATATTGCACTTTGAGACATTTAAACCACTTTTCCGCAGTCAGACATGAGCTCGTTCAGCTAAGATGCTGAACTGGTGAGCTTTGATCTGTGCTGGCTCGTTAGCATTGCTCTGAAGCTAATAAGAGGCAGGGTGCACCGGCACCCAGCTGGGACCAGCCTCTCATGGCTGGCTCCCAGTCTGGGGAGAGTGCAAGTCCAGCTCACTTCAAGTGAAGGCAGGGTGAGCCCGTCTGTTTCTACATAGACGTATTTTAAATGTCTTATGGTGTTCTGATGATGGAAGTGAGCGAGTACCCTTTGCCTTTTACTTCTAATCTTTCTTGGATTGTGGGATCAAGGAAAATTTCTTTGTGAATATCCACTGTAGTTCTTAAGTTGCAGATAAGAGATTAAAAATACAATCAGCTTGTATAATTTTACGTCAACTCTGTGTGTGTTTGTGCATGCCTACATGTATTGAAGGAATGCATTATATGTTGTGATTTTACATTGTTCAGTATATGAAATAAAGGTATTCTGATGAGGAATTTATTTGGTATCTCTGATGTGTGTGTGTTAATGTTTTCTGTTGAGTTGGGTATTTCTCTTCAGTGCTAGAGAAGAAAGCCGGTTTTACCCTGTGTGTAGACATTGCTTCTCAAGTGTTTAAGGTTTGTTACAAACGGGGTAGAATTCAGCCAAATGTTGTAACAGTATTAAAATTGAATGGGCAGTGCTTTTACTGTTTCCAGAACTACACCAACCCAGTTCTGCCACTTCAGCATGGAGGTACTGATCTGTGTGAAATAGCTCCTCAATCACTATTTTACAAAGGTCATACATATCTTGAGTTAAAACTATAAACCATAGTCCTTGCACTTCTGGCAGAGTCCAAATTAACAGTCTCTAAATACATAAACATTAAAAGGCCTTTACTTCATCAGATTTTTCTGCCATGGTGGAATTAAATTTTTAAATCTCATTATTTGCTGTCTAGAATTAACCGTGCTGCTAAAGCATCCCATTTAATCTGAAACTTCTTCCTACCCGAACAAGATCTGCTCACCTCATACAAGAAGATAAGGGGTCTCATTCAATATCTGAAAGCAGACGCTTCGTCTTTTCCTGGCTCTGCCCAGCATTCCCTAGGTTACTCCCTTTAGCCTTGTGATTTATGACGGATTTAGGTGCTGGTTACTGTAAGCTGTAGGTGCAGTTCCTCATTTCTTGGGCATGTCTTCCCAAACAAGGACACCTGAAAGATATTCTTGCCCTCTTGTGTGAGCACTTCACCCTCATTTTGCATGTGTTTGCCTCCTCAAGCTGTGACCCTCTCCCTGTGACTGCTGCACCCCTTCATCCTCTGGCACTTCCCCTTCCCTGCCTGTCAGGTGCAGACTTGAACTTGCATGGTGCGAGAACCCCAATTTGCCACAGGAACCCCCAACATGGAATGATTTCAAAAGACAAATTGTCCTAAGGGGTGATGCAATTGATTTTTGCATTTGCATTCAGGAGAGTTGAATCTGACTGCTTTTGATTTCCTACAGTGAGCATAGCTTCAACAGGGGTTAAAGTTGCTTTTGTTATCCTGAAGTTCAAGTTTGCTATTTACAATCTCTTCCAATTTGCCACAGGAACCCCCAACATGGAATGATTTCAAAAGACAAATTGTCCTAAGGGGTGATGCAATTGATTTTTGCATTTGCATTCAGGAGAGTTGAATCTGACTGCTTTTGATTTCCTACAGTGAGCATAGCTTCAACAGGGGTTAAAGTTGCTTTTGTTATCCTGAAGTTCAAGTTTGCTATTTACAATCTCTTTTCTCTTTTTTTTGTTAAACATTGCTGCCTAAAATAAGTCTAAATCCAGTGATTTCCGGTCCCCCCC
>NW_009227838.1:10485-20907 GCF_000690835.1 Fulmarus glacialis | reverse complement strand
CCCCCCGAAGTTTTTAACTTTTTGTATTGTTTTTCATATGTTTCGATAGAGCACATATCTTTCACCCTTCCTTCCTTTCTGGTCCTGTAGGAAAGTTCCCTGCCGGTGCATCTGCATTTTGAAATACAGAAATTGTAGGAATCTGGGGGGAGAAGGAGTGCTTAAGTTTCTTTTACAATGGAATTATAGCACTGCTAGTCAGAGTATATTTAAATACACAGTGGTCTTTCAGTTTTGCTCTTAGAAACGCACTTACACTTTTTATGTATAAACTAAATACAAAATTACCCTCAAATGTTTCCTAGACACCTGTCACTTTATGTATAGATGGTTATTTTTTGGAAATACAGCGGTTTCTAAGACAGACGGTCTGTGGTCTGGCCAGCAGGGTGAGGGCTTGTACACAGAATATGCTTTAAGACTGTGAATCTAAAAGGAAATATTAGTGAAGCTTCCAGCTTGTCTGTCTTGGGATTCAGTTAATAAAACAGGAGCAGCTTGTTAAGGAAAAAAACATTTATAAGATTTTTTTTAAATTTTGGAATGCCATTTAGAATTCTGTCCTGCTTTATATGCACTGGTAAAATATTTTCAAATATTGGCGTATGAAGCAAAGAGCAAATGGGTCTAAAAGGCAGTGTTGCCTTAGCAACTGCGGTCTTAGTTTCTGGATAGATTAGAACTACTGGTTTCTAACATGTTGAGTTAATGAAATCTCTCTGGACATTTAAAAAAAAAAAAAAAGGGTGAAATCATATTCCACATGAAGCTAGTTATGTTTTTGGTTTGCTGGTGTGTCTGATTATTTCACAACAGATGTGCCTTAAGTTATACAGAGGGATTTATTTTTTTTCCATTAGAGCTTCATAAGTTATTCAAGAATTGAATTGATTTTGTTTTTTAAAAATACAGTTTTGATGTTGTGGTAAGGGTGGTTTTGTTTTGGTTTTTTTTTTTTCTTGCAAGGAGTCCCAGGGATATCAGATATATTCTGGTTAGATATATTCAGCACATAACCTTAGTCTCTTTTGTCAAGAGCTGTAGGGAGCTTTTTCCCCTGTTTCAAATGTATTCTTTGCAGCTTATTTCTTCCTCTGAACAATGTTACTTAATTCTCACTCTTTAGTCTATGAAAAATGTATTGAAATTTTCCAGTAGTGTATTTTGCTTTATAAACTGTGGGATTGCATTATATGCTGGGTGCTATATGATCATGGCATGTTATCACGATTGTGTTCTGCTTCCACTTGCACTGCCATCATGGAAAATGTCAGACCAGGAGCAGGCTGAATTCAGATCAGTCCAAATGTGGGGAGCAGTAACAAGGGTATGTCTAACTTTTTTTCCTGAAGAAGTCTAAAGCTGAGAACGAATACAGTGTTATTTCTAGGGAGCGCTTCGTGCGATAGATGTCAGAAGAAATAGAATGGGAATGCCTCTGGAAATGAGGTGTCTTCTTTGGGGGGTCTGAAACTTCCTTTGAGCATCTTGATCCCGGAGGTGTCTGTTTCCTGAGATCCTTTTGGGGAATTTGGGAGCCTGAAAAACTCAGGTTCTGGGGAAACTAGTTGAATCCCTACTTCTCTGTCAGCTCAGGAAGGTAAGAGTTTAGGTGTCAGGCGCCATGAGAAGCAACACATCCGAACCCAGTGCCGAATGAAGGATGCAAGACAGTTGTAGCAAAGTTAAGGCAAAATGCAAAGCAAAAAAAATATTGATATTCACCTTGGGTAGCTTACATCTCTGTGAGCGTGTGGTATGCCCAGGGCAATTCTCACTCCGAGATGGATAATTTGTGTGTTTGCAGTTCTTGTGTGGTAAACGTTGGATTTTTTCACCTGACTTGCCTTTTAGTAGAATGCTTGTTAAAATTTGATGCAAGACTAATTACTGATTTTGATAAAGCTAATCAGGGATGTTATGCTAAATAATTACGTATCCCACTTCATTGCGTTCATATGCTTGTTTGTTTCATAAAAATCATGCAGTGAAACGTAGATCAGTAATGCTTGTTGCTTGATCCTACTGCTGTATAGCTGATGAATTCATGGATTTAAGACAAATAATCCGTATTTCATTACTAGCAAGTGCTAGAAATAAAAATGTACTCTGGACTATTGGTTGAAAAACAAATCCTGAAGTCATAAGAGAGGATTAAAGTTGGAAAAAAAAAATCTCTCAAGAGAAATGTTAAAAAAACGAAGAGAGTAATGACATCTGCTTAATAGCATCCAACCCTCTCAACCAACATTTATGAACCTTTGAAGTCATTAAATATAGGAAATAAAAGCAGGGGAGAGGAAAAAAAAAAAAAACGTGTGAGAAAAATCAGAATAAAATAGCAGTCCAGGTTATCTGAAAGTTATATTTTGTACGTGGCAAAGCTTTGAAGCCTGTCTGAAATGTGTTCTAAAGAGACTAATGAACCTAAAGATAAAAGCATAGGGATAAAGCTTAAAGGGCAATAGAGCTACATTTAATTCACAAACAACGTTAGCAGTAGGAAGAGAAATCTTATAATGCCTGGACATTCTCCCTGTTTGAGAAGGTGATTTCTTTCAGTTCAGGGCACCTATCAGCAGGAGGGGTTTTTTAGTTGAGAGAAAAACAATGACAACCTTTCAGGTTAATGTCAAGTGTGATGGAAAAGTCAGAACAAAAATCCTAAAAGGGTATGTTTGGAAATAGTTGTGGAAATGCAGCTCGCTCCGTACCTAAGTGTGGCTTGTGCTTCAGGAAGGCAAATTAGTTCTTTGATAATCTTCCTGAATGCTATTTTTTTTTTTTTCCCTTCCCTCAAATATACTAAGTCTTACGTACCTTATTTCACTTCTGGAGTTCATTTCTTAGAAAAACTTCTTAATGCATTGAGAAAAGAATCAATTTGTTGTGATCCAGGAAGTTGTCTCTGCAGACAATGGTTTTCTGTGAATTTAAGCTTGAAAATCAGGGTAAATGGAGCTTCGCTATGCAGAAGAATGTTGTTCATCAGGCTTCTGATGAAAATGTATTTCCTTGTTTCTGATGGTCCTGATTTGAACTTACATGGCTAAACATGGAATGAGTGTTATCGGTATAAGAGAATCAATGGTATTACAAATAGTTAAATTTTGGTCTAATGGGTCATGGAAAGTAGGCTTTACCATCCATAATACTGTTGCATAAAAATGAGCTTAATCTTATTGTTAGTTTTATTCACTTCCTAGAATGGTGTTTTACCACGACAGTCAATGTGAAAGTCGCAATGGTGGTCGCAGAGACTTTTACAGAAGTTCAATGAATCCATTAAAGATGTAAAGTCAGAGCATCGGTGTTTCAAAAATGGGATATCACTTAGCAGGAGGGTCTGCTTGGATTGCTTTAGCTAAATCTTCTGGTGTAACTTTTGCAGTAAGTCCTGTTCTGAGTCCATTGTAAGGAAAGGTCCAGGCTTTCCTGTGGGGGGGGAAAAAGTCACCGAGACTACAGATGATTAAATGTTTAAAAGAAGCCATCCTATTTAATGGTAGGCACTTTCTAATCTGCTATTTAATCCTGCAAATAATAGTGTGGGAGGAACAAAATAATCAAAATTAATATGTTAATCTGATGTTGAATGTGAGAAATATGCTGAACATGGGCAGAGGTATAGGCACACGGGGAAAACAGATTCCTTCTCTGATCATGTCCCATGCCTGGGAAGGGCATCGGGAAGAGCCCTGTCCCTGAGGCGTTAGGAATGCCATCTCCAAAGTGATGTTCTCCATAGTTGCTCAAAAAAGCTTTTTAATTACTCTGGCATATGCCTGCAGAATGAAATAATGGGGAAATTGCAAATGTCTTTTTCAGTAATCCATTTGAAACAAGCCAACACTTCCTGCTTGGTCATCCTGCCATGTTTCTGTTCAGCTTAAAATGGCTTCTAAAATTACTAACTTTTTTCAGTGTTTCATTTGACTTTGACTTGAATGTTTGCTACCTCTACCCCTTGCTGTGGAAGCCTTTCTATAAAAAGAAAATTTCAGCCTGCATTGTTGTAAAGTGTTTTTGCTTATTCTTACATCGTGTTGAAGTGTTCTGGCAATCTGCATGGTGTGTAATGGAAAATTAAATCAGTCTGACAGTACCAAATGTTACCTGTACACCTGCTTGCTTTTGGCACCATTCAGCAGCTTTAGTGTTCTTCCTAATGCACGATGGAAGTCTGTGAGAGGCAACTTTTTTAATGATGTCAACAATTAAAAATGAAAAATTTTAGTCAAATTTTCATGTTTTCCTGCTGGTACGCCGCTTCCCACTGGGTGTGCTCGCAGCCCGGGCAGCGTGGAGAGCAGAACAGCCTGTCCCACAACCAATGCTTTTTGCCAGCTGTGCATTTTCATGGGGAGCAGGAACCCACGGGGCTGTCACCCTGTCCAAAATCTGGGTTTGGAGAAGTGTTTGAGGGTGACTGGAGGAGAGGGATTTCCTGGAGACTGGCTGATTCTGCAATGGGCAAACTTGACAAATCAAATACTATTGTCATTAAGAAATGTGATTAAGCATTTTCTTATGGAGTTAACCATGATTATGGGAGAGTTCTTGAAGAATTTTTCAATATTTATAAGTATATTTAAAGGTGTTGAGTACAAATAAAAAATTGGATTTTATGCAAAATGTAAATAAAATATATTGTATTTTAATTCTGGCAGTGTCTACTCTATTGAGCTGGGCCTAAGTTCTGCACCGATGCTGCCCATTTTCATTGTTTCACTCTCGCTTCTTAAGCAATCTAATTTCAGAGATTTTCAGAAAACAATCATACAATCGATTGTGTTCATGAATGCCTTTGAATCCATTTCTGAGCAAGGAAGGGGTCCCTGGAGGCCGCCTGGTCCGGGCCAGCACCTGAGCAGGGCCAGCTCTGTGGTGGGTTTGTCCTTGAAGGGTTTGTCCAGCTGGGTTCCAGCATCTCCCAGGACGGAGGTGCCACAGAGGGACAGTTAGCTGGCTTCCTCTGTGCAAATGCTGTATAGGGAACTAGTGCTGCGTTAACTAATACTTCCTACAAGAACAGGGTGTTGGGGATATAGCTATTTCATCACTAGTGGACAGCAAATGTGGCAATGATCTTTTTTTTTTTTTTTTTAGTACTTTAGAGCATTAAAATAGCTGTTTTAGCCCAGCGTAAAGCTGCCAGCAGCCATAGCAGCGATCTGATAGTGATGTGTGGGCTCAGGCACTTGTAGAGTCAGCGACAGGCTTTTCATTGTTGTCCTTAATTCTGCTCTGGTTTTAGGATTCCTACTTCTGCACTGGTGCGCTTTTTTTAAATGCAAAAAGTTTTCCCGACCAGAACTTCTCCCTGAATCCCTGAAACACAGCAAAGAGTTTGTGGCTTAAATGTGTCTTACGCGAAGATTACTTCTGAATTATTGTCATCATCGTACAGCACCGGCAGGGCCCCGATGGGCACCAGCAGCGCTGATTGCATATCAGAGCTATTGTTTCTGCTGCAGACTGGGAAGGAGCGGAGAGTGCAAGTACGCTGCAGGACCTCGAAGATAATACGTTATAAATAAACATCTAAAATTCATCTGAAGTCGCAGCATACGATCGCACGGAAGATTGGATCCTGACCATGTTATATAAAGATTGCTGCCAACGGCTTTTGGCAATCTAGTCTCTAAATTGGAAAGCTGAAATGATTGCAAATTATCTGTTTCAATATGGATCCTACAGCTGTCTGGAAGACGGTGGAAGGAGAGTTTAATTAATGTTTGTTCTTGTCAATGTACTGATCAAGTTTTCATGCAAGGTTCTCTTCTTTTGTGCTTTTTTGGTCAAATTTTGTTTTAAATTTGTTTGCTATGCTACACAGTAGCTCCAGTGGAAACATAAGCATCCATCAACGAGGAGCTTGAATTTAGGGCACATTGTAGAAATCTGAGAAGTTTTTTCTGTTTGGATAAAAACGTTTTCCATGTTTTCCTCTTCCACTGCTGCTATGGGATGTTTTAAGAGAATAATCCAAAATGTTTGCTTTCCAAAGCATCTCCATGCCCGTTCGGTCCTTTGTTTGTACTCCTCTGCTGGGCTGCACTGTGGGCAGCGATCACGCTTTGGTGGCTGCAGCCAGCAATTCCTTGTAAGCTGGAGCAACCGAACCGATTTCTGAACTCCTAATCCTGCAAAGCCTTCAGATGATGGTTATTTTAGCTTCATGTCTGATAAAATGGGGCTTGTGAGACAAGGGCATTTGCTGTCTTTTTCTTCACTGTTCTGTTGCCCATCACCACCCAGAAGAGTCCTTTGGAGCCCGCTGGGCAGCTTCAGGGAAACTGGAAGGGTAGAGCCTGCAAAGACGAGGGGTCAGCAGAAGAGACAGTATTTTTCCCCAGCTTGAAGTGAAAACTATTGGTTGAACTCAACTATTGTTGCATAACAAAAAAATCACATGGGAGATGTTATGAATGCCTAACCATTGGAAAACATCTGAGTTTGCCCGCTGTTATGCATATCGATATGTATATATCGATGATATGTATATATCGATGATATGTATATATCGATGATATGTATATATCGATGATATGTATATATCGATATGTATATATCAGAAGAGCACCTCTCATGACATATGCTTATGGGAAGCTATAGCACTATACAGAGTGGTTTGTTTGCTTACTCATGGCTTTACCTGTTACAATAGTACTGTCTTCTAGAGATTAAAGAAAGGAGTCCACCACGGGTAAAGCCTTGGAGTGAATTTGTTTTAATGAATTTTGCTGTTTTAATTAGCATTCTGATTTTCTTCTGCAGGCACCAACAGGATATTCTTCCTGCACCATTTGCGCTGTGGCTGTATCGAATAGCGTGGTGGCTGCTCTTGGGTTTTTATGGTACCCGATGCGACTGGTGTGGTGACTCAATGACGTTTGCTAACGCTTCCTTGAAGATGCATCTCGAGCCTACTGATGGAGTTTGATGTCTTTAAGACCACTGTAGAGAATGATGGTTCAGGTCTTAAAATAGAACAGTTTGCTGTTCTCTGTGTTTCAGATCTATAGATGAAACCTTAGACTTAGGGGGTGTTATGTCTAAGAAAAAAGGAAAGGGGACATATGCTTATGTACAAAATATGACTTTATCTTCCAGAAAAACGGACAATGTTTCAAACCCATAAGATATTTTCTCATTTTTTGGTAGTCTGTGCTTCTAGCTGTGCTATAGGGGTGCAGGTCAGGTAAAAGGAGAGAAAACTTAATTTGCAATTAAAGATGTTAATGAAGTCCAGTAACTTTTTTTCCACTGCTCTTGCTGTATAAATTATACTGATAAAAATCAGCATTTTTTAGTTCATATAGTCAAGTACTTGGGCTCTCTGATATTTGTACAGCACTGGGTTTTTTTTTTTCCCCTAACACTGCAGGGAAGAAGTTATTTAAGCATTTTTATTGGATTTAGAGAAAATATAATTTCTTTTATATCTCTTACTCCTTCCTATGTTTTTATAAGCAATCTCAATCTTGTGCATAAACTTCTTGATGTTGTATTTACCTGCAAGGAATGCAGCTATGTGCAGCCGATATTGAATATGCAAAAGTATTTGCGCTAAGAAGATTTTGACAAAGAGACAAAGGCTAACAATGCTGCTCTGTTCTTATACACTTAAATCTTACATATATTCATGTGTTTTAGAATTTATTGGCAGATGTACATACTCAAGAGCTGCAGAAGTAACTGTTACAGGTTTTTTGTCTTTGCAAAGTATATAAAACTACTTACCTTTTCTGCAGTATTTTTGCCATGCTTTTAAGAAGATCAAGTCTGCCAGTCATATATGGTGCAGTGATAGATGATGGAATTTGGTTTGTCTCACTTAATTTGCTTAACATAATCTATCAGAAAAAAACTCCATTTTAGATAAATGTAAAGTGGTTGTATGTTATAACTGAAATTGTGAAGAAACATTAATTTCTAAGTAAATTTATGGTTTCAAAGTCAATATTCATAAGAATTTACAGTCTTGATATTTATTTTGCAAATGCCACAATAGTTGACTGTACTCTGAAACCTGTTTCTGTATGAAAGCACATGTATATGGAATTGAATTTTCCTTATGTAAACCTATACATATAGCTGTCATCAAATGCCATCAAATATCATCAGTGTTTTCCTTTTTTCACTTTGCACTGCACAGAAAATACTATAGATCTAAATATGTTGTTAATAACCTGTGTTTTCTGACCTGTATTGTTGCAGAATATTGTTGGTCTGTTTGTAAATGCTTTTTCAAACACCGTTGGCAGCATTTCCACCCTGCGTTCCTTAACCACGTGAACCTTTCCTCAGTTCGAAACCGTTTTGTCTCGAATTATTCAAGCCCATAATTCTTATGTTCTCTGATTAGGGCAGAATTGGGGTCTATGTACACAGCACTAATCGAGGTCATGGTTGTTCTTGGTTACAGAAGGTCTAGTGTAATTCTCATCAGCTGGTGCATGTAAAATGGTCTCCTTACATTGTGTTACATTGGAAATTAAATTTCTTAATTAAAATGGCTATATAAAATAGAATAAATATATCTGTGATACAGTATGTATGGTAGGTGGATGGGTTTGGAAGACTTTGTGTTTGTTTTAATGCTTTCTCCTGTGTGCTGTGTCTGATGCAGCTACTGATGGACTAACTGGGACGGGTGATTGCCGGGTGCCAGCTTGTGAATGACTTTACAGCTGAGTGTAGCAGCTAAAATCCAGGTAGGCTACAGTTTCAATGTACTCCTTAACCTGCCCACAACTGGGAGTAAAGACAACTCATTGTTACTTCTCAATCTGCTTGTCAACAGCTAAAACGTCCAGTGTCCACCCAATTTGGTGTTAAAAGTCTAGTAAGAAGATCCTTAAGTTCCCTTCTGAGCCCTTTTGGATGTGGGAGGAATGACCTGCAAAGCACTGTACGTTTGCAATGACTGATGCAAACACCTTACCTGCTGTTTTTGGTATGTCTTGCCCTATTGCACACGTAAGGTTAATGTATTTATACTTCCCTCTTGTACCATCCACATCCTCCTAGTGTTGCATGAAATAGGCGTGATCCTTCACTTTGTGCCTTTCGGTGCCCTTTTGGATTCCCGTTGTCACCAGCCAGTGAAGCGCAGTTCCTTCAATGGACGAGTAGTTGCAAAGTTTTGGTCGGTAGAGACAGCTTTAGCCAAAAGCGCCCGATTCTCTCGCAGAGCAATGCCTTACGTCTGCCCTTCATTACATGCTACTTTATTACAGCTTAAGAAAGAAAAATAAAAAGTAAACAGATGACGTGGACTTGATTAGTATCATTGTGTAATGAGGTGGTTGACCTGGAAAAAGAGCTTTATTTAACACGCAGTAGCATGGGAGGGTAAATTGCCATGCTATCAAGAGAGTATGCTGGATTTTTTGCTTTTATTCAGGTGCCTGGGCAGGGATCGCAGTTGTATTGCGTGCAAGCTCACCGAAGAGTTGAGCTTTCTTTGAATTAGGGTGGTGGTCAGGTAGCGGTACCTTTCCTGTGCACCAGATCCCACTGAGAAAGGTGTAGCAATCATTTATCCTGCCTGCCTAACCCACAGCCCCTGCCTGCAGGCTTCCACGTTCAGCTTGTCATCCGAGTGACACTTTGTGCTTTACAGGGTAACTGTGAAAATGTGTCTGTCAAAGAAGGTTTCTTCAAAGAAATAAAAAGCAGCCATAATCGCAGCAGGTATTTTATGACTGACAGCTCAAATTAAAAATGTATAAAAATGTATTTTTATTAATACACGCAATGTCTGTGAAATGTTATGCTGAGTTTTTATACTTGTTATACAAAGCAGTCAAACAAGGTCTGTCCTGTTCCTCCTCCAGCTGTCGATGTCATGGGTGGGAAAACAAACTGCTGCTCCCATTTCAAATCTCTTTTAACTTGCTAATTTGAAGAATTAGAAATAAATACATTTCAAAGTCAATATGATTTTGCAGGGCCTGGTTCAATTATTTCAGGAAATGTTTCTATTAAATAAAATGCATTTTGAAACTTAGCAGGACTGTTGCTAGAGCAGAGTCCTGCCCTGTTAGTGGGGAAGAGCTGAGCTGCTGCGGGGAGGAAGGGAGCGGTGTTCCCTCGAGGGATGGAGACAATCCTCCTCCGTGTGTGCGTGAGGCTAGCCAGCAAGCGATGCAAGATGAATCACAGCTTGGGATAGGACTCTGCATGGTATTTTTCCATCTGCTTGTCTTGAAGTACACAAGTAGGGTGCTTGGGCCCTTTTACAGTGTGACTCCGAGGATGCTGTATGGTCTGTGGCTGCATTTTATAGAGACAGCCCATCCCTGACACGGACCCTTGCACCCTTCTTTCTGAGCAGAGTCAGATTTTCACTATAGCTTTAAGATTTCTCTCCCCACCCAGCCTTCTGGCAGCTGGTGGCAAAGACAGTCCATA
>NW_009227838.1:5890-10475 GCF_000690835.1 Fulmarus glacialis | reverse complement strand
AGCGTCGAGAGGTAATGCAATGGTGCTCGGGTGGCCTTCTCCCTTCTGGCATCTTTTTTACTCATCTGTGGATCGAAACGTGATCTTTAAGCCCTAGTCATTCCACACAATGTCGTCCCCCTGGGCGTGTATGAAACGTCTTCAGCATTTGTAGATGGTTCACTATTTCTTTATTATACTGTGTGTGAAATCGTTCTCTGCGCTTCCGAGAGCACGCATAACATCCACTGGGGATTTTTTAAAGTTTATTTTTAGCTTTTCCAAATAATTCACAGATTTGGATTAAATTTCACTCTATGTAGCAATTTAAAACAGTTGGTGTATGCTAAACGTCTGTCGCTGAAAACCGTGACCTACAAAAACTGTGTTATAATATCCTAAGCAGTGAATTATTCAGATGCTCACACATACTGTAGATGCAAGAGCGGCTTCGGAAATCCAGACTGAGCTTTTGATCCCATCATTCCTCCCCTTCTGGCACTTGGCCTGTGCTACAGTGGGGAAAAGGGCTACGGGAGGCAAAATAAAACCAAGTGGAGTAAACCAAGGAAAGAAGATGGGGAAGAGGCAGAAAAGGTAAAACGGTTATCATGAAGGTATGATGCTCAAGGACGTTGCATCTTCATCACCAGCCAGCGGCAACATGGTCATTTCCAAAATGTTGCTCCCGGTAGCCGTTACCGCAGCAGTCGTCTGCATTTTTCTTAGAGGGACTGAATTGGTACTGAATTTATAAGGAGCGTGGGAACTATGAGCTTAACTGTCGAGAAATCGGCTCACCTACACACTTCTGACTTGGCGCGTTGGCAATCAGTCTGCTAATGGAGCCTGTGTGAAGAGCCGAGCATGGAAACAAAGCAAATGACTTTCTAGTAAAATATTTCTTTAAATAGACTGTTACCTGTAATGTACTGTTCATTTCGGTTTTGTAAGACTTATAAATGTTACCCGATTTTTTTTTTTCTTTTTGAAGTGGAACCTGTTACTTGTTTTGATTTGCATTTTTGTAATTGACTGCGCCATATGAGAACAAGCAAATTGTCCTCAAAAGTTCCAGGTAAAACAAGCGATGCTATTTTAGCTAATTTATTCATCAATATAGCTCTCTGCAAGTTCACTGCAAACTAGATGAGAATTTCTTGTTCTTTCAGCCATTCAAAACAGTCCTGCTTTGTCAGCAGTGAAATATTGTGCATGTCTATTTTGAGATGCTTGCCGATTTATTTTTTTAAGCAATAAAAATGCATTACAAAAATACCCAGTGCATCTAGTGCAAGGTCTTGAGAACAAAGCAAGAACATAGCTCCTGATGGGAGAAGGCAGCAGTGCTGGTGGACTGAAAGAGATCTTACCCTTCTCCCGAGCGGGCGACGTGAGAAGAACCAGTAAAACCCCGTTGCTCTCTTTTTGCTCTTGCTGGAGAATAAATGGTACTACTGTCGTGGGTCCTTGCAAGTACTACAGACCCACCGGCTGTACCCATGACCAGCTTTTAGTCATGAGCCTGGCACTCCTTTCTGTCCCATGCTTAGGGATGTATATATATATGGTAGGAAGCCAAAAGGCATGAGAATAGTTACTGGAACTACCTTGGCATTAGACACTCAACGACAGGATTAGCAGCACTGCAAGAAATATAACTGCCAGTTCAGCCCTGCACTAAAGAAACGAGTACTAGGTCTTGTTTTTACGATACTGATTATAGTATACATTTTCTTCACTCTTGTTGCTGCTGTGAGCAATGTGCCTCCCGTTCGTTGCTCTGAGAGCGGTCCAAAGATCAGCTGTAGATGTGCTGCTGCCGATACCCCCGCGGCTGCTGGGGGGCTGCTGTGGCTGGGGCAAGAGGGTGAATAAAGGCTGGGGGAGACTCAGCTTAAATACAATCCTTTCCCCAGAGAGCTTCAGTCTTTACATTTTCTTGCTAGACTACAACGTATAATTCTATTGCCAAATTTTATTGTATTAACTATAGAATCATAGATTGACTGCTAGACCAAGATAGATAGACTGCTAGACTGCATAGATAGACTGCTAGACCAAGTTCATATATACATATATTATCAAATATTATCAAATAACCTTTTGTCAATGCTGACTTCAGTCATGTCAGGACCTAGAGACAGTCTCTGTGTTGCAACATTCATTTTCCTACTATTTTACTTACTTTTGGGGCAGTAGTGGGGAAAGCTGTGTAAAGGAAGCATGTGCCTTCAACCAGAGTCTGCAGCGGCACTTATTTTGTATTTTTTTTGTTTATTTTATCAAAGACAGGGACTGAAATAATGAGTAAAAAGAAGTTAAAAAAGCCCTACTGAAATACTTCCTTCTTATCTTTTTAATGACGGCTAAGACAAAATTCTATTATTAATCTGAAATGACTTAGAATCTGTCTATCTCAGTGGTTAAAATGCAATTTGCTGAGTCTTTTACGCTTTTGATATAAATAAATAGAAACTTCTATTGTTCTGGGCTTTTATCTAAATACATTACCATTTTTTAATGTGCAAAAGCGATTCATCAGTGCCGCTGGCATTTAATAAATTCTAGTACTGATGCTTGTACAATAACATTAAGTAGTACTTTGTGCTGAAATTATACATAGGTATTAAATGATTTCCCAAAGGCTGCTCTTCACATAATAATATCTTCAAAGCTCTCTGCGAATACGGTGTAATTAATGGTCACAACAGGCCTGTGAAGTAGCTGGTAGGTGCCGTGGCTGTTCGGGCTCCTGGCTCACAGGCAGCAAACCCGGCGGGTCGCTGGCAGCCCCATCCCGCTCCCCGCTGCCGCCCCTCCGGAGGGGTCCGACGGGCTCAGAAGAGCCTGGAAGGGAGAAAAAATCAAGCGTTTGGTGCCACCAAGGTGACTAGCAGTTTTCTTGGGAAATGATTAAGAAAAACGTTTTATTTGGTTTCTTTTTGGTCCTGAATGTAGTAACAGAAATAGATTTTGTAACTGAGATTAAGAGTATTGTTTTCCAGTGAAACCAAGCCTCCTGCATCCCTTGGTGTGCCAATACAAATAGGTTTTCTTCTTTGGGAATCTGTAAAAGTGGGATGAGAGGGAGTGGTGTGTCTGATTATTGTGGCTATAATCTGATTTCTTAGGAACCTTTTAAAACCTCAGTTTGGAGAGGTCTGTGCAGCATATTAAAAGATAAACAATTTGTGGGAGAAGCACAAGAAGCAGGAGGTGAAGCAAAATACAAAAACACCCTTTTCTCTCCCTTTCTTTCTCTCTCTTTCCTTCTCACCCTGTATGGTAACGTTACTTTTGCTAAGCTTGTGGGCCGCTTTGTTGGCCAGTTAGTTACTGGGGCCAGTGGCACACGCAGACCTCAGGAGAGTGATGGAGCAACAGCTTCATTTAAAGCACAGACAGCAACCGCTCGCCAGCGCTGAGCTTCAGTTCAAGAGCTGAACCCGCAGTGATTTTGCTAAATACACCTTTTGGCTTGTATCCCGACTCTTACCCGCTGCTCCTCAGCCCAGATGTGTGGGCTGGTGCCGGAGCGTGGTGAAACGAGAGGGCTGCCCCGTCCCGGCAGCCGCTGCCGAAGGGTGAAGGCAGGTCACCTCGCAGGCACAGTGCCTCATCAAAGCTCCCGTTCCCTTCCCTAGAGCATCGTTTGCTGATTGAGCGGCTGAAGTATTACAAAGGGGTTTGCAAGCGATAGAAAATGATTGTGTTCTGCTTTCGTCCAGTTGCGAAGTGGCTGAGTCTCATCTGTCATCTAACGGCTCGTTTTTATCTGAATTCCAGCGGCGCTTCCACTTGTCTCGTACAAAGAACCGTTGAAACAGATTAAAAAAATAGAAACTCGCAATCTGCATACCTTAGTGGCATCCATGGCAACAATTTTCCAGTTGCAATTAGGTAGACTCAGGAGACAATAAGACTGTTTATCATGCTGGAGGAGATAAATAAAGACTAATAGCCACCTTTCTAATAATGCTTCTCCCTTAAGACTTCCATTTTTGCTGGATTAATATTCATCTTGCAGATTGGCGTTTTTTATTCAGATACTCACCTTTTATGTCTTTTGGCATCTGGCCAGTGTTATTTCCTAAGTTTCGTAAGATGTATACCCAAACCCACTTCGTCTACTTGAGCGATAAAGCACTAGCCTGTTTTCAAAAAGTATAAGCCACATGTGAAATGTGTGATGTGAAGTCAACAGCATATACCAATATTAATGGTCATTTCTCTTGATCGTTTCAAAAAAGACTGTGTCTTACCTACTGCGCCGGACAAGACGTGATTGTCACAATCGCTATACCTGTGAATCGAGCTAAAAACCTCCCAAAAGATCCAAGTAATCTGACAGTGAGGGTTGCCACGAAACCCACGCCGTCCTTCCCTCTCCCGTGCATTAGTGTCCCTGGGACTGCCACGCCGCCACCCGCTCTCCTGGCCCAACCTGCCGGCTCTGACCCGGCTGCTGCTGAGCCTGCTCCCGCTTGGCCGAGAGGCTGCCCCGGCCGGCGGGCAACGCTGGCGAGCGCAGAGCTGAGCTGTCATCCCACGGAATGGAGCTAACGGGGCTTTTTCAAAGACATTTGCCTTTTTTTTTTTTTTT
>NW_009227838.1:221-5879 GCF_000690835.1 Fulmarus glacialis | reverse complement strand
AGAGTGTCGATTCGCTGGGATCTCGGCAGCACTTTTTTCCACATTCGTTGTTCACTGCCACAAAAATCCCTTTCTTTGCTAAGTGCATCTTAGGTCCAGGACTGTCTGTTTTTGCGGTCCGGAGAGCTTTCTGCTCTCAGATCCCTGGGAGTGTGCTGATCCGCTCTCTCTGCCCCTGGGGCAGGGGTGCGGAGGGAGGGGCTGAGTTAGGGGCTCCCACGGGGCAACTCCAAAAGTAAGAAATGACAATAGGGCAGAAAAATCAAGAGACCCTCTGCTTTCATTAGGACTGTACACATTGCGGCACAGAGGACATAAGGATTCTATATATTTTAAATAGCGTATCCCACAGTTTACAGTGCCTCGAGCTTTCTGAAGATCACCCTTTTTGAAACAACTCCTCTGCTAATGCCAGGATGCTCATTTCATCAAGTCTTCTTAACATAAATATTGCAGAAACTATCTATCTGATATTTTTTGGCAATGAACTATTTATAACAGATAACTAACACTTGCAAACTGTGATGCTTGATTAAAAGGCTCAATGTCATCAAAATGATGGAAGTGGGTGTTCTCAGGGTTGTTAAGTCCTACAGAGAACAATCAAAAAGTGGAGTTATGATCCCTCAATTAGCTGCAGGGTTAACTTCTGATGAAAATGAGGCATCCAAAATGCCTCAAACTGTGTTTGACAAGGCTTTCTATAATGAATTGCTCAGTGCTTTTGTGCTCCAGCAGCATTCTTGGTTTGCTAAGCTGCAGAGATGGTACACATATGCTGGATTTTTTAAATTAGAGTATATAAGTTCTGGTTTTTGCTTACGCTGGTGTATGACAAGGAGTATTGAATATCATTGTTAAATACCAATTACTAATTGCAGAGAATAACTATTATCATTCCTCTCACACCTCTAGACCTGGGGACAGATGGCAGACAGGGCTGGGTGTGCTCATTTGCTGGAGGTATATTCCAAGCAGATCTTGCTCCGTTCGGATACCAGCCGCAGGTATGCACAGCTGGGATCTCATCACTCAAAACTGAGGAAAAGATGCCGTACCGATTCCCCAGAGCAGAGGAGGACAAGGGGTAAATATAGAAAGCAAAAATAATCCAGGCAGACTGAGGGAGGGCAGAGGTGAGAAGCAGCAGCTGTGGGCAGGGGAGCTGCCGAAGGACACAGCAGCGCTTGTGCCAGCCCTCACTTCCCCCAGTCATCTGCCAAGGAACGTCTTCCGTATTTGCATCGTGTTTACACCCATTTTAAGCCATAGCATCACAGCTTAGGCTCAGCTGATAACACAGGCGTTATGCTTAGTGTATCTCCCCAAAACGTACTAGGAACAGTGTTATACTATCGAGCTGGCACTGCCAAAAGGCAAAGTGTGACAGCAGGAGGTCCATGCAAGATAATTATGCTCTGTCTTAATGTATGTATGAGGAAACATTAATATCTAGCTTGGATGGCTACGTCTAACACGGGAGTCCCAATGTACTCTGAGAAAATGACTCTGAGCGTGGTCAGGCTTGATCTCTCCTGGTGTACAACAACTTTACTGATAGCAGCTGCAGCCTAGCCCACCGGAGATTTATGAATTGCTTGGAAAAAAAAAAATTTAAGAAATTACTTGAAACAGAAAAAAGTGTTACGGCTGTTGAAATGTCTGGGAATTTTACTGTTGATTTAAATGGCATGAGGGTGTTGCCCATGGTACTCTACTAAGCACCTTAAAATTACCTCACACAGTTTGCTAAGTAGGACTGTAGTTATTTTCGATTGCATGGCTGCTGCTCATGCACAATACTTGCATTTTAAAACAAGTTCCAAAAGGGTTCTCGTTAATAGCCCTAGGACTCGTCTAGTATGTACAGCAAGTTTCTGGGCCACGGAGAACATAAAGGATCCCAATTAAGTCTCATTTTATCGGTGGATGATGCATAACTTAATGCCTCCATAATTCATTGTAACAATATCAAATGATTAGAGCAAACCCAATCACTTATTCCTGGGAAAAATTATTCATAGGCGAGATCACCATCAAAAGTTGTTTATGCCTTTGCTTCACATAGGCAATAACATAAGGTAACACAATAATAACCAGATTTTCTCACTTACTGCCTGTTCCTGTTGCCGTAAAAACCAGGAGGAAACAATGAAGATTTATTATTGAGGAACTTCATAATCAGGCTTGGCTACAGTCTTTGGCAAAAGAGACCTACATCTGTGTCTTTTAATTTCACCTATCATCTCAGTTATAAAGGCCCTAAAATTTAATTATTATAAAATTTGCTGTTCATCTTCATGGAATTTCTTCAATAGAATCTAAACAAAAAGAAATTGAAAAGCCACAAGTACAACACCATCAGTATATCCAATTGTATAATAAAACATAAAATATATTTGTTAAGTAACAGAAGAAAACCAAAAGCAGAAAATGAGGGAAGTGAAAAGATTCATGGCAGTTTGATGTGCTGTCCGCCTAAAATGCAGTTTCTTTAAAAGAAATGGCTGATCATTAGTAAAAGCAGAGCTTTGATTTTATCTAAGTATTGCTGAATTTTATGTTTCCAAATTAGCTAAAAACCCCTTTAACAATTCGAGTGAGCTACTTTGAGATGGGGATCTTTCTCCCGTCACTGTGGGCATCTCCTGCACTTCTCATGCTGTCCAATTTAATAACCTGGCTGATATTAAAATGGTGTCTTAAACATTGATGAAAGTGGAGGAAAGTGGCCCTTTTAAATTAGACATCAGAAGCAGACTGCATCAGACTTTTTGATATGAAAAGTAAGGACTTTTCTGGGGAAAATGCTGCCGATGTTTTTTTCACACCCAGATAGCTCAGTGACAATTGCTGGGTTTCAGTCATTTCAGAACTTAACTCATAAACAGAATTCATGGTGGAAATGAATCGTTTTTAAATGAGAGTGGATTTTAAACTTCCTCATAGACTTTTTCTCTAACAAATAAAAGGTAACTGTCGTTACATCAGGCACAAAGTTGATTACATTTCAAAACTTCTTAGGTGCCTTCTGTTGCCTCTTAGGCTCCTGGTCCTTGAGGACTGCATCTGCAGAGCTTTGGAGTAAGCCCCTCGGAGCAGACCACGGACCATCTGTAAAAACAACTGACAGCAAGGGGAAGATCCGTTACGCAGTGGTTACGAGGACTAGACTGGAGATTCCCAAATCTTCACTCGGCTTGACTCGTGGTAGATGGAAATGCAGGAATTCCCATGTCCCAGAGAACTTGGTGGCAGGGTGTCTGTCTTTCCTTGTTGGGATTGTTTTGTCTGATTTGACTTGTAAAGAGCAACTTGCAGCCTGAAGGTGACGGATGCTGGGAGAGCTGGGCTCAAATCTCTGAGTAATATTTATTTCTAGGGGCTTGGGTCCATGTTTTTCTGTTTCTGCCATCCTTGCTTGTTAGTGTACACCGGTGAATAAAGATTTCGACGCAGGCAGAAGAACTCAGCCCATCACCTTTCTCACAAAACATTTTTCATGGAGAGATTTATTTTCCCTTCCCCCCTCGCATATGTTTCCTTTTCATCTTCCTCCAAGCTGTCAGAAAGACCCCCTGTGTGATATTCATGAGAGGAGGCAGATGAACAGCATCCTGTCATCTCCCTTATTACAATGTATGGGCTGGAGATTTTTTGCTCACACTGTTCTTAAACCTGTTGGTGATTCAGTCAGGACTGCTAATGGTTATAGGGACAAATGGAGAGATAATCCGTTTGCTGATGAATATCCCCCAGAAAGTGGTTTATGTACAAATTAGGAGCCTATGCTACAAAGTGAGAGCACTCTCTCAGTTAAATCTGGGCTTTATTTGAAGATTATCTAAAGAATAAAACAGATTCTCCATTGCCTGTGTTTAACAGTTCACATCTGGAGCAACTGAGTTGTCTGAAGAGCGATGCTGTGGTTCATAGCATTCATTACTGTGCATCGTTTGTCAGTGAATTATGTCCTAATTTAAACCAGTAACAGCAATTCACATCTTCAAGGATGATTGTGATGTTGGGGATGGGTTTCTTGTCACTTTTCTAGTTCTCATGTCAAAGTGGTCAGAAGACGCAGCCAGTTAACCAGCAGAGCATCTGGTGCACCACGAGTTGTGGCTTCCTCTGCTCTTGCTTCTTAGTCAGCTTCAGTTGTCACCCACGGTCTAATATGAATATACATTTAGAGCCATGCTCCACGTCAGCCACGCTGTCAGCTTTGTGAGCAAGGAAATTAATTAAAATGGTGTCAGGTGCCAGTTTTATTAGGTAAGACTTGTGCACCGTATAGGTACGCAGGTGCGTGAGAACAAAGCCAAAGAACCGGGGCTCACCGCATCCCTGGGTGGTACCCGGGACCGGCGGGGCTGGGCGCACGGCCGCTCTCCTCCAGCTGGTCCATCACCAGCACTTCCACCAGAGGGAACCTTTGGGGGATATAAAATATTGTATCTGGAGAGCCCATTTATGGGAGAGCTTTAATGCTGCTTTTAATTACAATGGCAAGAAAGTAAAAAACCACCAGTGATGTGACCTTTTTGTCTATCTCTCGCTCTTCCACACTGAGTTTAAATTCTTTGCTGACTGCAAACTCTTGGAATGAGCTCCAGAAAGCGTAACTTGGCTGGAGTTTACACAGCTGGATTCAAAAGTGTGATCCAAGAAACTTGGCTGATGGTGCGTAGATGCCATAAGCAAGTTTCCGAAAAACACATCTTTGGGCACCTCCAAGTTCTTCTATTGTACATACCTGGACTGATTGGAGCATTTAGGCTCATATAGCCCCCGATGGTGTTTGACATTCAGAAAACAAACGGCCCTAGACACCGTGTGGCCCGCAGGACCCAGCTCACAAGGTGTGATTTGATCATGCCAACACATGCTGCCTGTATTGGATTCTGCTTCAAGTGATGGTGGTCGTAACGGCCGTTTGTCCATCACCAGCCTAAAAGATGTAAGGGTCAAAGCCAACAGTGCCTGCTGTGGGGCCAGATCCTGGGCATGGAGCGGGCTACGGCCCCGCTCCCCCCTGGCCACCCCGGCCCCACACAGCATTGCCTGGAGAGCGGGCGGCAAAGCCGGTGCTCTTCGTTAGTCCTCAGGAGGCTGTTTCCCAAGTGAAGGTCTTCGCTGGTGTCCCACGGGCTCACTTTTTGTCTCCTTTTCCCTCTCTATGGAAGTTTGTCCGTGTTCCCCTCGTCCCATGTCTCCTCTGTGTGTGTCCTCGGGTGGCAGAACGAATCGTCACCAGATGTGCAGCGTCTGCGGTGGCCGAGGACTCACAGGATTTCAGCTCCTGCCAGATGTTGATGCCACCACACAGGAGAGAGAAACTGATGCGGTGCTGGCAGCTGCCTCCCCTGAGACGAGCTGAGGATCAGGGTCTGGGGGCTGTGTCTGGCAGAAGAGGGGGTCTGGGGCTCTTTGTCTGCATCCCGACTTTGGAGGAGGACAAAGGGAAATAACATCCTGGGCAATATTCCCTCTCTGATTAGCGCCGGGAGATTAATTGCCAGTGAAGTGCTCACGGCGGTGCTGCGCTCACGAGTCAGGAGGAAGGATCTGAAGGAGAAGGACGGGCTCAGGCAGCCCCCGCTCCTCCGAGGGGCCGACGCGCTCCCCGAGCCCACCCAGCGCCGCGCGGGGGGATGC
>NW_009227838.1:0-202 GCF_000690835.1 Fulmarus glacialis | reverse complement strand
TTAGAGCTCATTAGCTGCGCTTTCCTTCCTCGGAGCACACACGGGGAAAAGCACAGCATGGATATGTTTTTAAAGCCGTAATTAATTTCTGACTGTCGCTCTCGGCAGAGCTAGCCTGTTTTTTTCAGTCTTCTTCCAGGCAGGTGGTTTCTGTGCTCCCTCGTACACCCCAGCACGATCTCTCGGCGGTCGGGGCGGCCAG
>NW_009227837.1:1154-1497 GCF_000690835.1 Fulmarus glacialis | reverse complement strand
GGGGCGCAGCTGGACGAGTTCTACGTGGGTCAGATCCCCCTGAAAGAAGTGACTTTCGCCCGGCTGAACGACAACGTACGGGAAGCGTTTTTGGCCGAAATGTGCCGTAAATACGGGGAGGTGGAGGAGGTGGAGATCCTGCTGCACCCCAAAACCCGCAAGCACCTGGGGCTGGCCCGCGTCCTCTTCGCCAGCACCCGGGGGGCCAAGGAGACCGTCAAACACCTCCACAACACCTCCGTCATGGGCAACATCATCCACGCCCAGCTCGATATCAAAGGTGAGCACCCCGCTTCGGCGAGTTTTGGGGTACGGCGGCGGACGCGGCCCGGTCTCACCCCCG
>NW_009227837.1:617-823 GCF_000690835.1 Fulmarus glacialis | reverse complement strand
AAGGTGAGCACCCCCCTTCGGCGAGTTTTGGGGTACGGCGGCGACCGCGCGCTGTCTGAACCCCGTTTTTTTGGTTTTTTCCCCGCAGGGCAGCAGCGGATGAAGTATTACGAGCTGATCGTTAACGGGGCGTACACCCCCCAGACGGTGCCCACCGGCGGCAAGGCGGCGGGGGACAAGGGGGGGGCGGCACGGGGGGGGGGGGT
>NW_009227837.1:0-580 GCF_000690835.1 Fulmarus glacialis | reverse complement strand
GATCACCCCCGAGGGGGTTTAACCCCGTGTGGGGCCATTTTGGGGTGCCCCTGAGCTGTGTTTCAGCCTGTGGGGCTGCTTTGGGGTGCCCTGAGGCAGGTTCCCCCCCCGTGGGGCTGTTTTGGGGTGCTTTGAACCCCTATTTCATCCCATGGGCTGATTTGGGGTGCCCTGAACTCCTATTTCACTCCTTGGGGCTGTTTTGGGGGGCCCTGTGAGTCCTGTTTCACTCTTTGGGACTGTTTTGGGGGGCGTTTAAGACTACATTACACCCCGTGGGGCTGTTTTGGGGTACTCTGAGTCCTTATTTCATGTTGTGGGGCTGTTTTGGGGTGCCCCGAAACTGATTTCACCCCATAGAGCAGCCATTTTGGGGCCGCCCCAATTTGATTTTTACGCTATGCAGCCATTTTGGGGCTCCCCCCAGTCTCGCTTTTCCCTTATGGAACCATTTTGGGGGCCCCCCCAATTGAGTTTTCTGTTTATAGAGCCATTTTGGGGCCCCTAATTTGTTCTCGCACCCTATGGAGCTATTTTAGGGACCCCCCCAAACTGTTTTCCCCCCATGAAATCATTTTGG
>NW_009227836.1:0-321 GCF_000690835.1 Fulmarus glacialis | reverse complement strand
CCCGGGGCTCTTCGCTCTCTGCCACGGCAGCGCTGAGGGGAGCGGGGGTGCCGCCCGTCTTCCGCAACACCCCGCTTTGATCTCTCTCGGGACCCGCCTTGTTATTTCTGCTCCTATGATTCCCAGCTCACGTCCCGGCCCTGCAATTTGCCGGGTTTAGTAATTGCCGGTTGAGCAGCCGGGAGCCTCCTGCTCCTTTGCTCTTCGACAAAGCGGGGTTTTCTCGGTTGAACGCGGTCCCAGGGCAGCTTTGGAATGAAACCGGGTGCATTGGGGCTCCCCGGTTTCGCTCTGCTTTCCCCCGGTTGCGGTTTCGGGGGC
>NW_009227835.1:0-959 GCF_000690835.1 Fulmarus glacialis | reverse complement strand
GGCCAGGGCAGGAGCGTGGCTGGGCAGCCGGCAAGTCCCCGCCAGGGGTTCAGCGGGTACCCCCCGCTCTCCCCACCGCTGCGCTGGAGACGCCCCGCGCCCTGGACAGCCTCTCTCCGGCAGAGTCAGGAAAGTGCTGGGAACGGTCGGGAGGCCTGGGAAGTTCTCGAAGAGGTTAGGTCCCCCAGTGGATATGCTGCTCTTTGGGGAATATAATTTTTTTCTCTTTTTTACGATCCTTCAAATGAGCATTCAGAGAAAGATGCTCCTGCAAGTGGGTTTGAATCTGCACTCTTCGTGCATTATTAAATTAAAAAAATCTGTCTGGAGTGAGACATCAAAAAGAACCAGGGCTGATTTTTTTTTTTTTTTTATTTTACTTTGATAAAACAAAAACACCCTGAAAAACTATTTTGGAATCAATCAAAAAAATGAAAACACCTTAGCTTTCCTTCCATACGGAATTTAAATGCTCAAAAAGATTTTCTTTCATTTTGTTTATAAGGGTTTCTACCTCTCAACTTACCAATTAAATTGCACTTTGGCAACTCTAAGATGATGAATCTTGAAACAGGCAATCATGTTATTTTTAATATCAATAGCTATTGTTCCTGAATAACAATTCTAATTTTAGAGCCCAATTACAATTTCAGTGAATAAATAAAATAAAACCAGGGCTAAGTGCGTACAACCTACACTTACAGAAGAAGAACAGGGGCACAGAGAAGGTAACGAATTCCTCGGTAAGTCTGGACCAAGGGACAGGAGCAGCAACAAAGTCCGTCCATCCGCCCTGTGCCTCCGCCGAAAGCCTCGCTGGCCCAACCCTTCGGCGTTTGGCCCCGGGGTGGGAGACACCGGGGGGGCCGGTGCCGTGTCCCCCAGGACCCTGTGAAGGCCCTGAGAGGGGCCCGAGCAATGCCCGAGGGACGGGGCGAAAGCCTCCGGGGCAGGAGACC
>NW_009227834.1:8036-8450 GCF_000690835.1 Fulmarus glacialis | reverse complement strand
ATATAATATAGTTAATATAAAGTAATATAAATTAAGATTTAGAGAATTGTAAGGGTATCATCACAATTCTGAGTCGTCTCCATTTTCCGAACAGCAGGTTGGAAATATATTCTCAGATAGTAATATATCTACTAGAAAGTAAGTTTACATAAAAAACCTAAAACAATCTAACAAAGAAAGCAATAAAAATGTCCACAGTTTTTTTTTTTTTTATTGTTTAAAATAATTCAAGGACAGATTGTGGGTGCAATCAGAATGAGTAGTTCTTATCCATAAGCGTTACTACTTCTTACAGGATAAGATACTACTCAGTATTGTTGAAGATGAGAGGACCAGGTTTTAAGGAACAGAAAGCTGATCACTTGAAAAAGATAAGGAAGTTAACTGTAATACTATGCTTTACAGGGTTTCTCT
>NW_009227834.1:0-8005 GCF_000690835.1 Fulmarus glacialis | reverse complement strand
GAATTATATTAGAGGTTTGTCAATCAAACAACAAATATGGGACAACAACCATGAAATCTTAAAGGCCATTATAAAGGATTTAATACTTTAACAAAATAATAATCAGGGTGAAAGTCTTTATCTACTCTTGTGCAAAATGAGTAAATGTCAGGTCAGACTGAATCAGAGAAAACATTTCTAGACTCTTTAAATTACTTTTTCTTGGAGCAACTGCTAAGGGAATCAAAAGCCACTGTTAGATGTTTCTGAGTACTCTGAGGGATCTGGTATAAAAATCTGCAACTGTAAAATACCCACAGCATACTAGTGGCCATAATGTACTCAAATTCCCTATCATTGTCACCGGAAAAAAATCTTATTGCATTTACCTTTAAAAAGAGAAATTACATAGAAATAAAAAAGTCATAAATAGAAAAGCACATCCAAAAATATAAAATCTTGCAGACTCTGTAGTGAATGTTTAAAGACAATACATTAAATGTTCAGATTAAACATATACTATCAGTTAGACAAAATCCTAAAGGAAGAAATGGGGCCTTGGTGCTTAAATAGCAGAATGAGGATGCCTATTAGAACAAACACATCCTTAAAGTGCAGGCATCATGTTCAAATGGGACCATAGAGAAGAACATAAATTTTCAGACATTAAACATATGCTTCAAACAGGCAGGCCAAATAAAGTTTAAAGGAATAACTTCCTAAGTGTAAAAATCCCACAATAAAACTCAACATAGCCAGTGTACACACCTAAGAATAGGTGTAGAAGAGGTGTGAATCATGTGTAAAATAACTGCTTGGAGAATTCAAAGCCATAGAAGGAAAAAAAAAAAACATTATTGGCTTTGATGTTTATTGGAGGCAAGTATAAATGAGTTTGTAGCTGGAACCTATTATTAAGATGGGAAATATCTGATGATCAAATTCTCAAATGAATTTTAGTAAGAGGCAGGTTAGAATCAATAAAGTATCAAAGAAGCAGGACACGACTATATTTAACACCAAAAAGTTAAAGAAATTAAATATGAAACTTTTAAAGCTACCTATAACATGTAGCTTCTTGTTTAAATCCATTCTGGAGACAGAAGAAGCTTAGAAAATAGGTCTAAAATCTTTACACTGACCTTTGGAACTACAGACCTGTAAATCCGAGTTTCATAACAGAAAAAATGGAATAACAGAAGCGAAGAACAGACTAAATAGACACGTAGCTTACTATACATTTAGGATATACATTTTATAGCAGATATTCATGCTTCTGAAATGTGTTCAAGTATTTGAAGCATTTAGACAGGCAGTCTATAAAATACACTTTGCTTTTCAAGTGTCCACTTATAGACTCCATCACAAAACACTGTAAAAAATACTTCACCACTGTCTAGTAAAGATACTAAGGTCTTCCATAAAGTGAGTACTGTTGTGACTTTATAATGGGTTAGGAGATAGAAAACAAAAAGATAGAATGCTTTTCTTCATAATGAAGGAAGCATATAGATTTGAATTTCTTGAGGGAGGAAGGAATAATGACATCATAAAATTTAAAAATTCTGGATAATCAAACCCAAATGTAATCCTGAAAACTTTTGGAAGAATGATACAATTCTAAGTAATTCTGAAATAAAACAGCAGATAAAATTCATTTTCAAAGGGAGAAAAATATTACTTTAGAGGACCAAAGTGCTAAATCAAACTTACAAGTTATTACAGAACTGAATGTGCTGTTCACTGTATCTTACAATAAAGACAGAACAGTAAAATCTGTAAGGAACAGTAATAAGAATTATTGAAAACATGGGGTGGTTTACTGATCACACACTGATTACAATCCTTCAACCTGGGAAAGAAATGCCTGAGGCATATATGATAGACATCTAAAAGACCTCAAAAGATGCTGAGAAGAAAGATTTATTATCTACAATTTCCCATCACAGAAGAATTGAAAAGTATTAAGTGGAACTGTTAGGAAGCATGTCCCTTTACGTTCTTTTGACATTTTCTATGTATTAGTTGAAGGTTTTGACTGGCGGTTTTGACTGTGATTTCCTTTCTTCTGAAGCATGTCTACTGCCTTTGCAGGCCTTGCCTAGAGTATAGTAAAAATAATGTAGATGTCAGAGAATCCAAGGCGGGGGAGGGTGTTCTTAGTTTTTGGGATTTGAGGGGGAGAGAAGAAGGAAATTGCCTGCTTGTTGTTTTGCAAATAATTGTTAAGGCATAGGTTGGAGAGAGAAGGAAGCTTTATAAGGGTTGTGAGAGGAGTGACTGTAGCTCAGAGGACGGAAACTTGATAATGGTTAGGAAGCAGATGTTGGAGCATTGGACAGCCTCCAGAAAACAGCTGCCTGTGAACATGGATAAGTGGCTCTGGGGGGACAGAGGATTTCTGCCTGGTATTTTGTAGATGACCCACGCTGAGTATCCTGGAGACACCTTTCTATCATAGCATTCATGGTCTGCCTCCTTTCTTTCTCCTCTTCTCTCCAAAACAGTGGCTTAGCACTGAGATGTCAGGGAAGGCCCTGTAGGATGGTATATATCTGCCTCTTGCTTGCAGCAACACAAGCATGAGGTGGCAGGACAGTAACTTTGCAGTCCCCTCATTAAGGATACCTGTAGAAGAGGAAGAAAGAAACTTGTTAGTCCTTAAGGCTTTGTGAGGACACAAAGTGCAGTTCTGTTACCAAAAGCCAGCCCCTTTTTCAGTACTCCTCAGGTTTCCAGAGACAGGTTTTTTGTTGGTTACGTGCACCAGCGGGTAGCAGGTAAAACATAGCAGGAGCAGCCTGTAGTGTTTGTATGTCAGCGTTTGAATCCACTTCATATCTCGCTTTTGCCACCTGCATTAAGAAAATGCTCTGAATTTGTCTTCCACAAAGCACGCGGTATTCACCTACTGAGAACTCCACTGACTAGAAAGTATCTACCTGTCTGTCTCCACCTCCACCTCCATTTCAGTGTCCATCTCCATCTCCATTATTACCTTTTTCTCTGTTTCTGTTATCTCTATCACTACCCCTGTCTTTTACGTCTGTCTGTATTCTGTCTGCTGAACTCAGGAAGGGAGGTGGTTTCACATCCTAAATGCTGTCCTCCTAGACACTCCTGCTTTCTAAATCCAAAGTGATTCCACAGTCCCACTTGGGATCTCCAAAAAGGAAAAACGTCATAAAAAGTCCCCCAAATGTAAGGTGCACACAACATTGGTGCCTTCCTTTTGCTTGGATATAATTTCAAATGCTGCAGGAACTCTGGATGGTAACTTTTGTGCCCAGCCTGCTAGACACTCTCTGGAGACATTTGTAGTGGTGCATCCCACACACCAACGCAGAACATAATGTTTTAATTTGACACTGAAGTGCAGTTGGAGAGCTTTGAGAATGGAAGTGTTGGTTAAATTGTTCCAAAAGGAATCCAGTTCATACCTGGCAAATCCACTCTGAGGACTGAAGAAACAAGCAATAAGTGGAAAGAATCAGGATACACTTCAAAACTTTTGATACTTCAAACCAAATTACTAATGAAAACACAAACAGATGGGTCATCCCTTCATGTTCAACCAAGGACAAAGATAGTTTGGAGAAAACAACTCATGGATCTGTTACATTTTGTCTACTTTCTAACAGACAACAAACGTCTACATTTAAATTAATAGAAGCTTGCCTCTAAATCCACTTTCATCCAGAGATTACCAGAGAATCCTGAAGACAGTCTGTATTGCTGATAACCTGTGAAAAAGTGGGTGTCCTTGAGACCATTCTGTGCCTAGTTTGTATTTTCTTTTCATATGGCTCATTTTCTTTATTTCTGCATGAACAATTGTTCATTGGTAGAAAAAGAAGTAATTTTTTTTCAGTTCTAAATGTAACTGATTGTTAAAAAATATCCTAAACATTTGAAGTGGGTCTCATACATGGCATAACCAGTTTGTGTCAAAACCAAAATTTCCCTGTTATGCATACTTGTCGAAGTATCTTTCAGAGGAATGAGAGAATATGTCTGGTTTATTTCTGAATGCAATTATTTTGTGAAAGACTATACGGCACTCCCCACTCCCAAAAAAAAGCCCCAAACCCCCTTAATTTCAACAGGAGGAAAGAAAAAAAAAAACAAAAAACACAGAAGGGCTTTTCTGTTTTAAAAACTATGTAAGTGGGTGTTATAAAGGGTAGTACTGTTTCCACAGACTTTTCATGGCAAATTGAGGACTTTGTGGCAGTAAGTAAAAGTGAAAGCCCTGCAGGTAAGAATGGAAAGGGAAGGAACGGGTGTTAGAAGATGACCTTGGTGAAATTCATTTTACCTAATTTTAGACAACTACAACTGTAGATACCTACATTTTGTCAAATGCAGTCTAATCCCTGTTTATATGAAAACATGTACAGATGGTCAGTGCAAAACTAAGAAGTTGAATGAAAAATTATGTATCCCATCTCATGGGCAATTCTGTACCTCTTCCAGACAAGATGTTTATGGGAAAGTTGGTAATTTTTAAAAACCACATTGAAACTGAGAGTTTGCTAACAGGACAAACAAATAACAGAAAGTTTCACACAGTGAAGAAAAGATGAAGTATGCATATTTATGCAATAGTTATGCAAAATGGATTAAAAGGTGAAAACAAGCAGCTGAAGTAAACCAATACATGAAAGGAAAAAATAATTGGAAAAGACAAAATAAAGCTATGCTTATTAAAAAAAAAAAAAAAAAAAAAGAAAAAAAAAATCTGTAATTAGTTAAAAACACATGTTAATCAAAGTGGTATTCAACAGAAACTTCTAAGATGCCAGAAGAAAATAAACATAAAAATCCTAGTCAGATTTCTGCTTGACAGCATTAAAAGTAGGAGAATAAACAGGACACATATGCTAAGGAAAGCACTGCCCCTGCTTCCAGCCTTTGAGCATGAATGTAGTTAATGAAATGGCTATCAGTAGAAGCAGGTAATGTAAATACATTAAAATTTGTTTAATAAATGTTATATATAAAATCTTCTGGATTCCATCACAGGTGTGCAAGTAAAAAGAAGAAAAAAAAAGATTTTTCTTTCATCCCATAAGCTGAACTTTTTTTTTTTTTTTTGTAATGGATGATATAATTTAATTGTGAAATATTGGGGAAAAAAAAGGCTGAATGGGTTTGAGATATGTTAAGAAATATTAGCAGACTATGATCGTTGTATGAAATAATTTATCACAGTGGGAAATAATTTATAACTTTAAACATAGAGAAGACTATAAAGAACTATGGCTAAGAAGAACTATTTTATATGAAATATAAATGTAATAAAAGAATGAACTCACCAAAGAGGACAGTTAAGACATTTTCTTCCCAGAATAATCTACAGAATAAATTAGGGGAGTTTAGGGTAATGAATTGCTAGGCAATGCTGAAAAACAGAATAAAATAACATTTAGACTTGTACACATAACTATTTTTTAACTGAAAGTTAGAGATTTAAATGTTATGTAAAACAAAGAGTAATGTTGGTCCAACATCAAGAAAATACATTTAACAGGTGACGTATTTCTGTGCCATAAAGCAAATGAATCTTAGGAAGTAAAGGATGAGGAAGGGATGTAATGATGGAAAGTGTAATTGGGAAGATATATTTATATATTATGTGTATATATATATCTATACATATATGCATATGTACATGCTTATGTATATGGTTATGTTTATATTTATGTCTCTTTTACATACGCAAAACCAAATATATTTACAGAAAAATCTAATGAGGTATAGACTACTGGATACAACAGTATACTTGAAATATTTTTTTCACTTTATTACTGTATGTTTACACAGGTGACAGGAAAAAGTGATTAAGATAAAATCTAATAATTAAAACATTCTAAATAAATTGCAGTTGTAACAGAATCAGGTTTGTCATCACATACTAGGTTATTTATTCCAAAATCAGCAGATATTAATAAAATTTTAAAAAAATATTATTGGTCTCTGTCTTCATAAAGAAGAAGGCTTGATGCAAATTCTGGAAAAAGTCATGACTTTTCCTGGAAAAGAAGAATAACTACACATAGGGAAATCATGGTTAGTCTGTGATAAATGTTCAGAATACTAAGATGAAAAACTGAACCTAACAGGAAATCCAAAGAAGATAAATTCTTCTGAGAGTACTTTAAAAAAAAAAAAGGAAAAAAAAATCCTAATTCCTTCTGACTCAGCAATACTTTGACTAAAAAATAGAAATGTATGTTTGTTTAGAATGCAACTTCTTCCAGGGATATTTCATGAACACAGGGTAGCATGCCTGTGGGTCTAGGGACTTAGTATTAATTGTACAATATTCAGCTACAGAAAAATAACGCATCACAAAACCAAGTGAAAGGGAAAAGTGTACAAAAGGAGAGCAAAATTCCACATAAATTGTTTTGCATTAGTATTTGTATTCTCTGAATTGAGTATGTAATGCATTCCTTTATGTCTCATTGGAAAAATTTACGTGCCTCACTAGAAGACATTAAAATGGAATTGCAGGTATCCACACCTAAGAGACAGTCCTGAAAACAGCTATCAGAATGTACAATCATTACCTAGCCTCAAAATCTTGGTATTCTGCAGACATCTAGGGTTTTGATTTTTATGTTTCTCAGGCATCTAAATTTTCTTTTACTTCACATACCAAATAGCAAAGAATTCTGGAAAAAGAGTCAAGCCTCAAATGTGTTCAGAAATGAGACATTTCTTTAGGGACATTATGCACTTAATCTGGCAGGCATTCTCAGAACATGTTTACCAAACAGAGCTTTGGACAAAATACTGCTGCATTTAAATATAGTTTCTTTTTATCTTCTTGTTGAGGAGTCAGAGAACTCATCTGAAAGTAGACAGAGGTTTGATTCCTACTTCTGCTTGAGTGGGAAATATCGGATCCCAGTATCTCCTTAGATCCAGCTGTCTTTTTGTACAGTGCACTGTGGAAATCACAACTAAAAGTGAACAGTTCTCTTCATGCACTCTATGGGTAGTTTAGAAAAGTAATCTGTGATTTCATCTTTCAGTTGTAGGGTAACTGCATAAAATAAGCCCACCATGTCTATACCTGTAGCACCTCAGTCTTTGGATGTAGCCTGTCCTTTCCCTTCCCTTCCCAAAATTAATGTATGTACGATATTGTATTGTTTGATTTCATATAACTATTCACATTGAGCAGTTACCTTTAAATTAGTTATCCAGATTCCCATTATATTTAAAGGGAGAAAAGAGGTACATGAGGAAGATAAATTATCAAATGCTTTAGGAAGGACAAATTGCCACAGGGCGATGACGGTTTCCTTTCATAAATTATAAAAGGAACCTAGATGATAACTAAGACAGTAAATTACTAGATCTTTTAAGGTAGCGACATGAATCCTATCTCTTTTGTTCAAAAATAAATATGTACTGGTGATAAGCATTTTGAAAATTTATCATTAATTGATATGTGAAATTGTTGTGGTTTAACCCTGGCAGGCAGCTAAGCCCCAAAGAACCGCTCGATCACTCCCCCCTGGTGGGATGGGGAAGAGAATTGGAAGGGTAAAAGTGAGAAAACTCGTGGGTTGAGATAAAGACAGTTTAATAGGAAAAGCAAAAGCCGTGCATGTGAGCAAAGCAAACCAAGGAATTCATTCACTGCTTCCCATCGGCAGACAGGTGTTCAACCATCTCCAGGAAAGAGGGCTCTATCATGCATAACAGTTACTTTGGAAGACAAATGCCAAATGCAAATTTTTCAAGACTATAACTGTTTAAAAATGCTAACTTGTCATGCTATTTCTGACAAATTTTTGTTATTGTTCACACATATTTTTTCTGGTAGGTTGACCTTATCTGGTTGCCAGATCCCCACCCAGCTGCTCTCTCACTCAAGAGGAGGAGAAAATAAGATGAAAAAGATTGCGGGTCAAGATAAAGACAGTGAAATCACTTACCAATTACCCTCCGGGGCAAAATAAACTTGATTTGGAAAAGAATAATTTAATTTGTTGCCAATTAAAATAGA
>NW_009227833.1:7443-9005 GCF_000690835.1 Fulmarus glacialis | reverse complement strand
CAAGCGCATCGACGGCTTCATGGAGCTCTGCCAGAACGACCAAATCATCCTCCTGAAAGCCGGTAAGAGCGGGGGACCCTGCTGCCCCCCTTTGCGTCCCTGCCATCCCCCTCGCGTCCCCAACACCTCGCCCGAGCAGCGGCCGTGGTGCCGAAGGCAAATCCCATCTTTTCTCTCAGCTAATGCTTTCCTTTCCGGATCTCCCCTCCCTCACTCCCCTGGTTGCCCCTGGGCTTCACATTGGTGCTCGGTGAGCAGGTACTGGGCTGGAAGGAGTTTAAAGTCATTTTTAAAGGCAATGGTATAGAGAGGGATGCAGGGAGTGGCCACCCCGGGCAGAGGCTTTTCTCCATGGTCGCCCTCAACCAAATGTCACCCAGAAACTGGGATGGAAACGAGCACAACGGGTTTTCCCCCGGGAAAAGGAGTGCCAAACCCAAAGGGGAGCAGGGAGGGAGAAGAGGAAAGGATTGGCCTCTTCTCCCAGCAAGAGACTGGGAAGAAGAGGACAATGGCAGCGCACACCCATGTCCCCCACCCATCCGTCTGCCCGAGCTGGCAACGCCATGCCCAGGCGAGGAAGCTGAATGTGCAAAAGCCCCAAAATGCCAAAAAAGGTGGAAAAACTGCCCAGTTTCTAAACTTTCAGGGCTGGGGAGCTGAGAACCTCACCCAGCACCCTGCCTCACCCTCACATCCCAGCAGGGTGTTGTACCCCGAAGCCAGAGCTGGCCGTGCCTGACACGCTGGAATTTAACTCATTCTTTCATTTCTTCCTTCCATTTTCTTTTTATTTTTTTTTTTTTCACCCTCTCCTCTCTCGGTGCTCCACCATGACCTCGATCAATCTCTGTGTCCGGCTGCGAATGCCTGGATAATATTTCCCTTTGGTGAAATATTGTGGTCGCAATTGGAAACCTTAAAAAAAAAAAAACAACCCCAAACCCAAATTGGATTTATTGGAATAACCATTCTGCTCTTGGGAATGACCGATCTGGACTTCAAACTTGCATTGGGGGCTTTCCTCTTTCTTACATTTGGTCCTGGGACGATGGAAATCCCCCTGCCCTGCCCTGCGCTCTCTCTGCCTACGTCAGGTTGCCTCGAGGTGCTCCTAATCCGCATGATCCGCGCGTTCAACCCCTTGAACAACACCGTCCTCTTCGAGGGGAAGTTCGGCGGCGTGCAGATGTTCAAGTCGCTCGGTAAGAGCCGCTTCGCTGCGCCTCTCTCGAGGCTCCCCTCTCCTTTCGACGCCCGGATGGGGCTGGGGTTTGCAGCCAGGTGAAACGCAGCATCCCGGCGGCTGGGCTAAATCCCCGGGGTACGGGAGGGGGCGAGACCCACCTGTGTTTGCTCCCGCTCCCATTGGGATCGGGTTGATGTGCGCCGGTCGGGACCTGCTTTCTGCCTCAGCCTGAAGCCCAGCCATGCCCGGCTTCGTCTGCTGGGGACCCCCCTTCATGCATCTCATCTCCCGAAAGCTTTCCCAGCCCTGGGTGCAGCTGGGGTCGGCCCGTGCCATGACGGTGCCACTGGGCAGTGCGGAGCAGTGACGTCCC
>NW_009227833.1:5767-7298 GCF_000690835.1 Fulmarus glacialis | reverse complement strand
AGGGAGGGGGGGGGGTCTCATGCCAAAGCTGGGGAGAGCTGACCCGTAAATATCAGCGCTGCTGGATGATTTAAGTTATTCCCGGGAATGGAGGTTGGGGTAAAAATTCATCTAAAAATGCACAAAAAGCATCTGCCAGAACTCCTCAGTGGGAGGAGGAGCCGTGTCCCTCACAGTGGGGTGGGGAGGGGTGAAGAGGGGCCGCCTGGCCATGCCACCATTCCCAAAAACATCCTGGAGAGCAAGAAGGGTTAAAAGAGCAAGAGGCCACCGCACCGTGCCGGGGGAAGACCCCCATGGCAGCACTGACCCGGCCGACGGCCGTCTCCCATAGATCGCCCATGGCTGACAGAGTCCAAGAAGGTGCAGAAGCTCCAGGACAAGATCTACGTGGCCCTGCAGCACGAGATCCAGAAGAAACACTCCATCGAGGACAAGCTCTCAAAGGTAGCAGTGCTGCCTGCATGCGGCGTGGGGATCCCGGTCAGGGCGTGGCACGTGTGCCACGGGGAGACGTCTGAACCTGTGGCTGTGCCAGAGCTCATTAGCCATGCACGGGCATTTTTTGGGGCACGAGCCCTGGGACCTGTTAAAGGAGGAGAATTTCTCTTTCCAAGGGCCATGCATCTCCGTCACGTACAGGTGGAGGCAGCCGTGCCGTCGGCAGCTTCGTGCTGCTGAGCCCGGCGGTGCATCGGGCAGTGGGGGTTTGGGGCAAAAGGAGCCGTTTCAGGAACACTTTGGGCATGACGGAGCTGGGACGGGGATGGGGGGCACTGGGGAGCTCCTCGTGCCCTCCCAGGCGCTGGTTTTCCTGTGGAAAGAAGTGGGTTTGGAGGCAAGGCCATGTTGCTGCCAGGCTGCCTAAAGGTGGGGGGTGTCCACTGGTGCTCCAAGCACCAGTCAGAACCAGCGGTCCCCAAACCCCCCCCCTTGTCCCCAAGGGAGGAGGAATGGGGGCATGAGGGATGCCGGCCGGGAACTGAGTGGTCACCAGTTCCAGCTCCTTCTTTCCCCGCAGATGGTTTCCAAGCTGCCCTTGATGAAGACCATTTGCAACCTGCACTTGGACAAGCTGGAGTTTTTCCGTCTCCTGCACCCAGAGACTGCCATGAACTTCCCACCCCTCTATAAGGAGGTCTTCAACTCGGAGCTTCAGTACAGCGACCCACGGGAGAGCTAAGGCTGGGAGCCACCGGCCCCCTTCGAGTTCCCCAAAATTTGGAGATGAACTAAACTTCAGAGGTTTGGGGCAGTTTATTTAAATCAAATAATCAAACTCAAGAGAACCTGGGGAGCTGGGGTATCTCCCTGGCCCCGTTTCCTCGCTGTGGATTGCAATAACTCTTGAATGTAAAGCACCTTGAAGGAAAAAGCAAACGGACTTTGCCATACCAGTGAAATGAATGTGAAATCTCCGCTCGGGAGAGGAGATGCTCCTGGCCGTGGTAAGGGACCGACTCCTCCCCGCAGTGCACGGATCCAGGGGAGCACACACCACGCACACGCCGCCGCGCTCGCGGCATGGCCC
>NW_009227833.1:3380-5730 GCF_000690835.1 Fulmarus glacialis | reverse complement strand
TTTTTTTTTTTTTTTTTTTTACCCAAACACAAGGCATGGGATAAAGAAGGGGCAATGCAGACTTGGCCGGATAGGGGTGAGCCAGGCCGGTGGGGCAGCTTTGGGCTCCCAGCTGGAGCCAAAGAGAGGGCAAAGGCAGAGCCTTTGCTTTATTCCTTCTCCCATGGGACTCGGGGTCACCTCAGGAGCTCGGCCAAGAAAGATCCATCTGTGGCCGGGATGGGATTCAGCACAGGATTTCCCCATGGAGGAGGCTGGTTTGAGCGAAAGGATGCCCAACGTGGCGGGGGAGAAGCTCTGCAGGGTCTCCGTGCCCTCTGTCGCAGCATTTTCCCAAATGCCCATCTAACTGCCCATCCAGCTGGCCGACTGCCTGGCTTTTCGGAGCCGATTCGGCAGGTCCACCCGCCTCGTGCCACCTTTCCGCATCCTGAGCGCTTCTTGAAGAGGGGCTTTGCTCTTGCGACTGTGGCCAAATCCCAGCTCCCGGCTGCTTCACCGCCGCGGCAGCCGCAGGCTCGGTGCCTGTCCCCGCACGTCGTCACAGGCAGTGGCTCTTTGGGTGCTGGCTGTCGTGTGTAGTTTTCTTATCGAGACCATTAAAACTGTCCCGTGGCTCAGCACCCAGAGGAGGTTTTGTGGCCTTTCCTCCACCCAGCCCACAGCCGGTCCTGCTGCCAGGTCCCCCCTTCCCGCGCCAGGACTGCCGAGGGGGGATGCAAAGGCTGCTGTCACAGGTTGAGTCGGACCCAGGCTTTTCCCCCCAAGGAGCTCTTTAGAACTGTTATTTTGGGGTTTGTTCTCTATTTAGCAGGACGTGGGAGCTTTTTAGGGGGAGAAACTGCCCATTAGAGTGAAGGGGAAGCAAAAGATCCTTATTCCTTCCCTGGGAAGTCGCGGTGTGGTCGGGACCTGCTGCTCCAAGCTTGGGAGGCTCAAAAGGTGAAAAAGGGATGGATTTGTGGGGCGATGCTGCGATAGCCCGCAGCCGGCAGGGCCACTTGAGGGACTCTCTGGCCAGGCTCTGCAGATGGTTTTTCTGTCCCTATTCCTGCTCCTCCTGCAGCAAATGCCAAAAGCTACAAGGGAAAAATCTGCTCCGAGGCAGCCCCAGTTTCTGCTGACAAAGGGCTAAAATCCCAAGCCCCTTCCCGCTTCATGTTGATTTCTCGTGTGTCCAACCCTGTCCTCGGGCAGCTCAGATCATCTCCGAACGTGAGCCGAAGACCTTCAATTCTATAACTGCACCCCTTAAACTAAATGAGCAGCTTTCTTAGCGATGGCAGGGGATATTCATGCTTTCGGTTAAAAGACCTCCTAGGGAAGACCATGGACAAACCTCCACCAGGGAAGAGTCACCAGGAAGCCGATGGGATTTCTGCTTCGGCATAAGGCAGAGAAAAACTTGGGACCGTGCTATTCCCCCGGCAGCCACCGTCCGGCATGTACAGCCGTGCGCTTTCTGGTTTTGCTAACCGCTGTCTGAACTGCTTCTCGGAGCGTATCGGAGTTCATCAGCCTTGTTTCTCTCCCCGGTGGCGTCAGAGCCCAGGTCTCCCGTGAAGGCTGCTGACCCTCCCAGCGGTCCCATGCGATGTTGAGTGCCAATGCGTTGTTCTCAAGTGCAGCATTCGCCGGGGTAGGGATGCGCCGTGCTTGTTTCCTGCCCTCTCAGATCCTAAAGCTTTGACAGAAGTGAGAAGTCAGCACTGCCTTTTTCGTCTAGAGGGTCGTGCCTTTTTTTGAAGCATCATTTCCGACAGCACCATTTGCTTCCCGGCTCCTCTGTGCAGGGAAAAGCACTCGAGAAAATGAATGTGCTTTGCGGAGGGGGCTCTCGCCCTCCGTTTCTGCAGGACAGCAGCACTCCCCTTCTCAGAGGAAACAGCCACGGGTGTTTTGAAATGTTTGGGGGGGAAAAAAAAAGCACACACCCTTATTTACGTCCTCGGTATTCGTCAGCCAATGTGCACCAATGGTCAACGTCACTGTTTTCATTTCATCCGGCAAAGAAACCAAGAAAGCACCTTAAATTGGGAAAAGACTGAGCCCTTGCCACCGGTTGCGTTTTTCTGGCTTACGACACAGCATTCATCTCATGGGAGAGATTTTGGATTCTGAGCAATAAAAGCCCCCATGGGAATCTAGGGAAGACTGGAAGTATTAAACATGTGTAACTCAACCTGCCAAACTGCGGGAACCTGCACTTTTAAATTCTCTTTAAAGGAACCGACTTGTTGGTTAAATGATTTCTTGGGAGGGGATAAATGACTAAATGTTGATTAAATGATTTCTTGCCTGGGACGGGCGGCGCGCATCGAAAGGGATGGCAAGGGCGCGCCGAACCCCC
>NW_009227833.1:1161-3231 GCF_000690835.1 Fulmarus glacialis | reverse complement strand
GCAAACAAAAAAGCCTGGGTAGAAATGCCTGAAAAAGGGAGATTTCCGCTCTCCCCCACGCCGGAGCTGCGTGTGGCCAGCGGAGATGATGCACGGGAGCCCTGAGACCCCCGACTCGCTTCGATGCTCAGTCCTCGGCATCTCGGAGACGTTTCCATCCCAACGGCCATGAGACGTTTTGCGGCTTTATTTTCAAACAGACCTCGGCAGTGGTTCCCTTAAGCGGGGCGACCTCAGCCGTGAGGGATTGCTCTTTTCCAGATGAAGATTAATTTTGTGTTTGTTTGTTTGCTCTGGCAGTTTAGCTGAGTGTGCATTTCCACCTCCAGAACCCTCACACTGTGTATAAAAATGGATAAAATATATATAATATATATTCTTGTGAATGTTGGTGCAAAAGAGAAAAATATATAAAGTTTCAGTCGGTTTTATGTTATTTTTTATCTATATGAATGAAAGGAAGAAATGGAAAACATTTTTTTCCATTTACCATCCTCCACACACACCTACCTGTAGATACCGACAGGTTTTATGGAAATGTTTTACTTTTTAGATTTAGGAACATGCTTCTGTTCTCATTGAATGTTCTGTCTTGTAAGATTGTAATTTCTATTTTTTTAAAGAAAAGAAAATAACTAAATAAAATTTCCTCTTTCAGACCAGTCAGCTAGGAAGGGAGGGCAAGGGAGGGAGAAATATTTATTTAAGGACAAAAGCGTTGTCTGAATTTTTCATGACATTAAATAAAAGGTAATATAATGTATGGACGAAAAACTTTTTATTGAGGTGTATTCTATAAGTATATAGATTTATATTGCACAAAATTTACGGGGAGAAAAATAAAGCCTGTTTTACAAGGTAAAAAAAACGATAATGTTGGAAATAGTGACTGTGAGCCCAAATTTTAGCAAAGGGTAAGACTGGAAGCAAAGCCCTCAAAGTCACGGAAAAGCCTTCCATTTCTTCAGCGGGCTCAGGACCAAGCTGTACCAGAAGCCCTGATCCAGAGCAGGATTTGGCCACAAGGCTAGATTATAGATGTTGTAAGATATTATTGGGTCACTTAAAGCTAGGCACACGCTGGGAGGGATCCCGAAATCTGGGAAGGGGCTTCATCTGGGAAACCTCTGTTCAAACAGCACCAAGCTGAGGACAGTGACCGCACCCGGCAGTACTGGGGACACGTTTCAGGGCAGGGGGTACATGGATTCATTTTCAAACAGTAGGGAGGGAAGAAAGGAAGATACATGCCCTGGATACAAGGACTCGGATGCAAGGACTCCTCTCCGTCAGGATGCAGACGGTTCAAAGGTATCACTGGGTATCAAGCGTGCAAATCTCATCCTATTTCCCCCTTCCGCTTCCCCTGAAAATCTCACCTGGGCAAGGGAGGGAGAAATACTGTGCAAATCCAGAGCAGTTGTGTCCCCCGGCAGCAGCAGTTGAATGGTCTGGGAGCTGTGGAGCAGAGCAAAATAATGAAAAGGGATCCTTGTACCTGCGGGGTCAGTAAATCCCAGGGTCTCACCTCACCGGCTGCCCAGCTGCTATCGCTCTGCCATTCCCGGGAGGCAGCACGCGTCCTCCTTCACGGTTCCCACCCACAGAGTTTATATATTGCAGGATAAAACCTGGCTGCTACCGAGAGCCAGGAACAGCCAGAAACATGGCACGGCTTGCGGAGACGTGGGGAAGGGTTATCAGCCATCTGGAGATGGAGGGAGCGGAGCTGGGGCGGCCGGGACTGCGGGGAACCGCTGTGTCCAGCGCGGGAGCACACAGGGACCAGCCGGAGCTGTGGCAGCGATGCGGGTGTAGCAGCCCACGGCCCCGCCAAATTGCTGCACACTGGCACTTTTATTTGGTTTTCATTTTTAAAAATGTCTTTTTCCACAGAAATCATGTTTCTTCTTTTTTTGGGGGGAAAAAAGAGAATAAATCAAAGCATGGGAAATCCGTTAAAAAATTCCTTGCGAAAAGCTACTCTTTAAACAAAACATGTTTACAAAAAATGACCTCTCAGTTCCAGGGGAGGTGCTGGGAATTGCTGAGGGGAGTGTTAACCTCTGC
>NW_009227833.1:0-993 GCF_000690835.1 Fulmarus glacialis | reverse complement strand
GCCGCCCCGCTGCCCATCCCGCCTTCCCCCAGTAAGCGCTCCCTCTCTCTTACTGGTGGCCCAACGTCTCCAGTAGCACTGGATTTACTGGGGCGGAGTGACCTCTACTGGTTTATAGCTAAAATATTCCCTGCATGTCTGTGATGCTTCTAGATCGATGGAGGCAGGAGGCCTGATCCTCCCCTCCCAAAAAATATTTGCCCAGCCAGCAAATACTGCAGCCAGCGGCACTGCCTGTGCCTGCTTTGGGGAGCAATCCCCAGCAAAGCCGAGCAGCCGAACGCAAGCAATGAGCCCCGAGACCTGCATTTTAGGGAAACTTTGCAGACTAGAGATGTGAAGGCCTCAGCATTTGCTCAGCTAGGCGTCAGAGGGATGAGTCTGAATCACAGAGCCTGGAGCTGGGAGTGCTGCGTTTACAGAAACCACAGCCCCAGGGCTTGTAAATGTTTTTAAAGTAGAGTAGGTTTTATATACAGTCAACTTAACAGCATTTACATAGAGCTGGTACTTTGGAGATGGACTGATACCTACGTTAAGGAGTCTCATGCAGTGTAAATAAGGAGTTAAGGAGCTATAGAACCAAAGTGTATAAATCCAGGAAGTGTATGAATCCAGCCGCCAGCGTGGCTGGGTAGGGGCTTCCCAGCAGACCGCTATCAGCACAAAGATTTCAGAGGGTTTGGTCTGTTCAACCCTCACCACCCCGCTTCACTGCGCTGCAGAAGGGGGTAAGCCACACAAGCGCCAGGCACCAGCTCCGTTGTTGCTGCTGATGATTTACCTGACTTATCCAGAGGCAAAATCAGCATTTAATTGCAGATGTTATAAACAGCAATCTCCTCAACAACCACACAGGCCTGGGTCCCGAATCCAGCTATGACCCATTGACCGCTGTAACTAATCCAGCTGCTAAAACTTGGCGCTGCGCGGAGGGGCTGAGCTGACAGCTGGACGCCCCAACGCTGTTTCGAGACGGAGCCCGCGGATGCC
>NW_009227832.1:931-1346 GCF_000690835.1 Fulmarus glacialis | reverse complement strand
ACCGCAGGCCCACACGCTTCACGCGGGACCCATCTGGGGAACAGCCACCCCGGCTGCCGAATTTATTAGGCAGCACCCGAATAGCCAGCACTGTTTAATTCCCAGCTGGACGGGGGAGAGGCAGCCGCAGGGGGATAAAGGCTTTATTGTGCACTGGATCCGTGCACCAGCGTGAGATGCAACCTCCGTGGCGGGGCACAACGCCGTGCCGTGCCACCGGGACCTGCTTTCCCCGAGGGATTGCGGGGCTCCCTCAGGTCCCTGCCGGCCATCGCCGCGGCTCTCCCTGCTTTTCCACCGGTGCCTCCTCACAGCGCGGCAGTTTCCAGTGCGAGGTTTCCAGCCCGGCATGCACAACCCTGCTCTGCAGAGCCCAAGTGATCCCGGGGAGCTTTGCCGATGTGGGAGCAACCCG
>NW_009227832.1:492-868 GCF_000690835.1 Fulmarus glacialis | reverse complement strand
GGAGCACCTGGACCTCTAAAACCCAGCAGCATCCTCTGGCATCCCCTTAATGAAGATGCTGCCGGTCCTTTCCGAGCTGAAAGGAAGCAGGAACGGCTACAGGCGGACAAACACCCTCCTTGCGTGGGGGAAACGTGGTGTTGGGCCGGGGCCGCGGGGGCACTCACCACTTTGAAGTCTTCGGGGGTGCATTGCTCCCCTCGGAAGAAGCAGGACAGCAGCATCTCCCGGATGTCGTGGCCAGCCCGGTCATAAAACTCCAGCATGTTGAAAGGTTTGGGCTTGAAGTTTCGGAAGTTTGCCTTGTCCTGTAGGATTTCCAGCTGCTTCTCATCGGCGGTCTGGGTGTCTGGGATCTCGTATCTTAAGGGAAAGA
>NW_009227832.1:0-475 GCF_000690835.1 Fulmarus glacialis | reverse complement strand
TCACGGCGGCTGCTCCCACCAGTGAAAGCCATTTGGGCTTCACACGAGCTACTTTTGCCCCAACCCCGGCATGGGCTCAGCAAAGTCGCAGGCACTTTGCATGTGGCATTTTCAGAGCATTCAACAGCACAAAGTGGCCCGGAGGCAGGTGAGAGGTGGCAGGAGGGTGGGTGAGGAGGAGAAGGTGGGCAGCGGCACTGGCCACCTACCAAACCCATCTCACTTGCCCCAGAGCTGGTCCTGCAGCACCGGCCCTGGTTGAGGCCAGCCCAGCGCCCGATCCGTGGGTGGCATCGCTGCTGCAGGCGGTGGCCTCGCCGGGATGTGGGCTGAGTGTGCTGGGTCTCAGCCTGCGCTCTCGTGGCTGCAGACCCCTCCCTGGGGCACGAGTGGGGGCAGCGGTGAAGCCCCTTGGCAAACGGCATGGGCAGGGAGCGTGCCTTGCTACCGGCACCAGGCTCATGGCAACGGCCCG
>NW_009227831.1:653-1487 GCF_000690835.1 Fulmarus glacialis | reverse complement strand
GAGCAGCCGTGGGTCGTGCACCGAGCTGCCGCCGGGCTCAGGCACCTGCGGGTGACGTCACCAGCACCGAAAAGCTCCAAACCCTGCCCACCCCGACCCCTCTCCCACCCAAAGGGTGAGTCTGTTGGAGTGAGCGGACACCACCTTCCCCGCGCCTCAGGTCCGCGTCCCCTGTGCCGGGCAGGGACCGGGTCCTCCACGTCCCAGGTGGGCACTGAGCCACCGAATTTAATACAAAAACCAAAACAAAATAGAGCCATTACTCCTCCATCAGCTTGCTCCGTGTCCCTGGGGGCTACTATGAACATGCAAAGGTTATATATGTATAAAAACGTGGGGGTTTTCACATACATATATACATATATGTGTTTGTTAAAGAAACATCTAAACCATCTCTATGCGGGATGTCATTATACTTCACCCATCCGCAGCGGTGATGGTGACATGGTGATGGACCAAGGGACGGTCCCTCAGCAGCAGCAGCCTCTTCCAGTGGTGGCTGAGAACGGTCCCGTCGTGACCCGAGTGGGTTGGGGCTGGGGCACCCCCGGGGGCTGTGGCTTTGATTCACTGCTGCCCCGAGGTAACCTGTTACCCCGTTAATGGGTATTTCAAGCCGGGTGAAGTTATTTGTCGTCCCTAATGGGGCTGAGTGACATTGCCTTGGGTGACATTAATGCCTCACCTGTACGGGAACCAGGACCGCTGCTTCGTTAGCGTGCGTCTAACTAATTAGTGAGGTGCCTGCAACTTTTAAAAACCTCAAAGGTTTTTTTTTTTAATGCCTTAAAAACTGCAATTAAGAAATTTGGCCTCTGCCAAGCAATGGCAGGG
>NW_009227831.1:0-624 GCF_000690835.1 Fulmarus glacialis | reverse complement strand
GTTTGCCACCAGCAAGCGACAGAGGACCAGGAAAGAGCAAGCCCCAGGCCCCGGCTGGGGGCCCCGGCTCGCCACCGAGGCACGGCACGATGGCAAAGGGTGAAAAGTGGGTAAACTTGGGTTTTCTGCAGAAGAAAAAGCGAGCCACCCACGCGCCAGGAAATCTCTCCTCTCCGCGTGGGTGGTGGAGGCCCCAAGATGAGTTATCTCTAAAGGGCGACTCTGGGGATACCTAGAGATCTTCATCAGCGTGGATTCGGCGTCGGCGCGCGCCGAGGAGGAAACATCAGCGTCGCCAGCTGGGGCTTTGGGTTTTTGTGTTGTTGGTTTTTTCAAAGCTCTTTTTTAGCAGCTCATTTTAAAATCGGTTAGAAAATAGGAGCCTCCACCCCGCCAGGTCATCTCTCCGCGGACCCGTTCCCACGGCCCTCAACGCCGCCCGGCCCCTCCTGGGAGGGTTTTACCCTTTATCCCTCCCGCTTCCCCCTGGGATGCTGGTGCGAGGGGAGGGATGGCAGGAGCAGGTGCCCGGCACGGGGGCTTCTCTTTAAGGTTATTTAATGGAAAATAATAGGTCACGGGCACCGTGCACGGGCACTGGTGCGGGCAGGCAGCATCCCTTTA
>NW_009227830.1:56944-63081 GCF_000690835.1 Fulmarus glacialis | reverse complement strand
TTAATGATTCTATGATTCTATAAAATGCTAAAGAACAAATTATTTATTCTTTAAAAAGCATAAATAAAAAAATCTCTTCATGCGCTAATGAAATATTCTCATATCTTTTTAGGAATTATCATTAAGAATACGTCTCCAGATAACACATCAGTAGGTATTAACTATAGCACACTAGAATACATACAGACTACTCTGCAGTCCTGACATCTTCTAGTTTATTTGATACTTAGTATCACAGTCACTTATCAATATGAGAAAGTAGGATGAAACAACATCCCTGTGATATTGAAAGAGATGAACAAAACATGTCAAGATACAAAGTTGATGGATTTAAAATCTTCAAGCTTAAACACTCCTTGCTGCCAAAACGCGAACTGAAAACACTTCCCAACTGTTTGTGTTAAATAAAATGCCTCAGACTTAAATTTATGACCTTCTGTTATTATTTTTTCTTATGCTTGTTCCAAAGTTCCGTACCCCAATGATCCCATAATATTAAAAGGTTACAATAAGAATAGCACCAAGGTAGTTCGAAGTGTTTCAGTTATGATTCCTAGTTATACTGTTTTTTTTTTTTAGAACTCAAATTTGTTCATTCTTCTTTATTAACCCATATTAATTATATAGTTTCGCAGTCCCAGGAATGGGATTTTTAATGTCGTACCTTATCCTGGCTGTTTAGTTCTTGATAAGGAATATGGGCTGGGAGGTAAGTATGGAGGACTGCACAGAAAGCCAAGCCATCATTCCAGCTACTGCTGAAGTTTGTTATGTCGATATTCTTGAAGGAAAAAAATATAAACAATATTAAAATCATAATCTAACAAGTATTAGTTCTACCAATCCACCAATACTTGTGGTTTTTTGTGTGGTGTGGTTTTTTTTTTTAATACCTTTGAAGAAATCAGCAGAGAAAGCGAACAGCCTAACACTAAAGTTCTGTGGTAAGAAACCAAAATCCACTACTACAGAGAACAACAAAAAAATTTAGTGATAAGAAAGTCAGTTATCTTGTATATTAATTCAAGGTAATATTAAGCAATATAATAAGTACAAAATGTGTGTGTTAAAAGGTATAAAATGTTCTGCCAGAGAGGATAAGAGTATAGATTTAGTACAACTGTACACACCAAGAGAGGAAAGCAAATGAGTTAGAGATGTATGCCTAAAATCCCTGAAACAGACCGGGTGGTAGTATCTCTGTTAATGCAAGATTTTACTTTTCTGCTTCTACTGCATTAATACCCAGATAAACTTTCTAATTGATGAGAACAAGTATTTTTTCTTCTAAACAAACCCATTTCTATACAGAAACTTATGTGAACAAGATCACAAACAAAAATTAAGTTTCAGTTGGAAATAAAGATTTTTCCAACAGATTTAACACTGACACTGGCAGGGAACCATTATCTTTGGATTGGGATTGGAATTGGAATTGAAAGATGCAGTCTTGCACTCTTGATCTTTTAGTTCCAGTAGGAAACTCAGTGGCACTGGTAAATGCATCTCCTGAGACTGTATGTATTATTGTAGAAAGAGTCAGCCCAGTCCAAAAGAGTTATGAACAAGATGCCTCAGTGACCTTTTAAATTACTGTACACTTGGCTGTTGGCAGTCAAAAAATGGTAAAGAGGCTAAGTGGATAGCAGCCAGTTTAAACTTTAATTAAGAAACAACCAGTAACAACAACTCATAATTTATGTTTTAGACCTTTATGGAGAAATATAAATATGCTTTAATATCTAACTCACTTAATTGGGCTTAAGCAAAAGCTAACCAGCTCCCCTACTTAGTTTTAAAAATTTTAATGTAACAGGAACTATAACCTCCAGTCACAGAATTGCAGAAACACAATCACACAAGTCAACCTTTCATTTGACAGCAATTTAATAGTCATCACCTATCTGTGACAAGACACTAAAACTTGCCATTCCTAATGCAGAAAAATCCACCCGGAATTGGTGTTACTGTGCCACGCAGGCTGGGAACGAAGGCAGTTGTATTTCTTGTCAAACCAATGATTTGGACTACAAATGGAAAACAACTGCAATCCCTTCCAGCATAGGAAAAAAACAAAACCAAAGGCAATTTCTAGAAGAATGTGAGGGAAATCTCCATTTCCTGCTCAGCTTTAGCACTTTTTATACAAAGTCCACCAAATGCAGGTTCAGACTCTGGTGACGTAAGCGTACGTGCTCAGGCTCACAATGCCCAAGGCAGTGGTCTGAGCCTCGCCTGCCATCCTGCTGCCTGCTTGCAAACGGAAATGTCATTGTTGGAGACCCCCAGTCTGTGGGAACATGTTCTTCACACAGCTTCCTCAAGCCACAGGGGTGGGAAAATTTAAAAGCAAAAGAAAAAAAATGAAGCTCTCCCTCCTTTCTCCTCAAGAGAGACAGGAAATTGGATTTAAATTAATGCTTGGTTAAAACTTTTTCAATGTTACTTAAATTAGGCAAACAAATGCAACACACAGTACAAGGCTTTTTGTGTCAGAAATAGTGTGGCCAGCAGGACTAGGGAAGTGATTCTCCCCCTGTACTCGGCACTGGTGAGGCCGCACCTCGAATACTGTGTTCATTTTTGGGCCCCTCACCACAAGAAAGACATTGAGGTGCTGGAGCACATCCAAAGAAGGGTAACGAAGCTGGTGAAGGGGAACTGGGGTTGTTTAGCCTGGAGAAAAGGAGGCTGAAGGGAGACCTTATCGCTCTCTACAACTACCTGAAAGGAGGTTGTAGCGAGGTGGGTGTCAGTCTCTTCTCCCAAGTAACAAGCGATAGGACAAGAGGAAATGGCCTTAAGTTGTGCCAAGGGAGGCTTAGATTAGGAAAAAATTCTTCACTGAAAGGGATATCAAGCATTTGAACAGGCTGCCGAGGGAAGTGGTTGAGTCACCATCCCTGAAGGTAGATGTGGTGCTTAGGGACATGGTTTAGTGGTGGAATTGGCAGTGTTAGGTTAATGGTTAGACTCGATGATCTTAAAGGTCTTCTCCCACCTAAACGATTCTATGATTCTATGAAAAAAAGGGAAAAAATATCAGATTGTTAAAGCAAATAAATTCCTACTTGTGTCTGTTTACAAAGTTACTTTCTGAAAAGTTCTTTCCCCCTATCCTGTAACCAGTAATGCCTCGGATCACATCTGTATCAGTAAGATGGATAAAGGTAGGGAGAGGGGCTTCTTCTTGTCAGTCATCTGTGGCAAGCTAGTTATAAAAATCAAACGTGAATGACCACATTTTCTTTGCTACACAATCTACTGAGGGAGAAAAACTCAGTCCTGGTTTTCACCCCTTGGCTGAAATATTCTCCCTCCTTCCCCAGGATGGCCAAGTGATGTGGGAAGGAGAGGAGAAAGATGTACATTGGCATTTTCACAGTTAAATTAAACACAGATCTGCTCAGACATACATGCATGCAACGAGCCAAACTATTAAGAACAAAAAATTGTACTAGTTAAAGCTACTGAAGAGCATTAGCAAATTTTTAAGTCTCAGGACTATAAGGATAGATATAACATTCCTTATTAAAGTAAGGAGGAATGCTGAAGCATTGCTGAATCTGATTAACAGTTTCTAACACATGTGTTTCCAATCTAGTGTCTTAACACCAGATATAGTTTCAATAAGTACTTCCTGAATTGGTATTATTGCAGAATATACTCTGTTTACCATAGACCAAGAGTCCATTAAAGTCAGTCACCAGTACAAATAAAATAAAGTCAGTCACTGTACAAATAAAATAAAGTTTGATAGTACCTTGCCTCACAGAGCTTACAATGTCTTTTTTCTCTCCCAGGTTGCTCCACACATGTCAGAGGATGCACAGCAATATTTATTTGAAAATTTAAGAGTTTGAGCCTGAACACCAGCATCACTGAAGCACAGATGAGATCTCAGTACTGAAAGAGGGATGGAAGGGTCCTCAGCCTTCAAAGTGAGAACAATAGCTTATATTGGAAATGAGAGAGCATAGAGAAAGGAGAAGCAAACAATGCAATACTGTTAAAGCAATGAGCTGGAATAGTGATCTTTGCAACAGTCAGGACGGACATCAACAGGCAAGAATGCATTCATCAAAATTAGAAAATAGGATGTGCAGTGATGTGCATGAGATCATCAGAACCTAAATCTGAGGTTTGACCCTGTGGATGAAGAAGGAAGACTTGTGCTCAGAATATATGAAGAAAGAAATGCAAAGTATCAAACCAGTCTGGATGAGCTAGAAAATAGACCTATAGAACAACTGGGGCTGAAGACAGAACTCTTCACATGATTTAAAAACCAGGAGGAGTGCTCACCTCCAAAATCTAGACACATTTTTCATAGTTTTGTAAGTATGTTCCCTCACTCCAACATGTGAGCAAGAAAAACAGGCTAAAGTTGTGCTGAAAATGGTAAATGAAACTAAACCGAGAGAAAGTCATCTTCCCTTAAACATAGTTGTATAAACTAAAAATTTCACTTTAAATATTAGTAGCATCCATAGAATGTTGAATTTTAAATATAAACATTGGAAAAAAGGGCCAATTAAAAAAGTTCACCTACAAGTTTGGTTGATTCTCAAAAATAACTTGGAATACCCTATTTTTCTACATCTTCCTGTTGGGTCCAGCTTTTATTATTAGGTCAACAAGCAGAAAACAAACCCATCATCCAAGAATCTTAATGTATCCAGAGAAGCTGAATTAAATACAACGGAAGGAAACAATTAAAAGGGACTGGTTTCTGCTTCCAATTGCTCTGAGCATTATGAATTATTATTACCTCTCAGACTGAAAAAGTGTAATATTGGTCAGACACTAAAAACAAATCTAGAAACTGGACAGATTGTCATTTAAACTGAAAATTTAATTTTTTATGTAGGGCTTTGAGCACATAACTGTCACATTTAAATACAGCACAATTGTATTTCCCAAATGCTTTTAACTACTTGTGTTTTTTTGAAAAAGCTTGGTCAGTATAATGAAATCAATCCTGCATTAAGCTCTTATTTCTCAAAGAATTGATGGTAAACAGAACATCAGCCTAAAATCTCTGACATAATTTCTTCTTTGTTACTGTTTTTACTAAGTAATTGGCTCTATTAAGAGAATTCTGATGGAATTTAATCCAGAATTTTTCTTCAAGCCATTTCAGGCCACGAAGTATTAAAACAATTGAAGGACATACTTTCAGATAAATTGTCAAATGAGGAATAAGTCTTTCTAGAGATAGGTGAACTAGGAGGAGATTTATCAGTCCTTGTCTACTAATGTTTAATACTTAGGATGGGAGTGAAGTCACCTCTAGTATTTGGGAGAGATTTTTTTTAAAAAAGACAATTCTAACAAAAGGCGTTAAGCAACAGGCTGTTGTCATAAAAAGATCTGTGGAAGACACTTTCCAACCAGGAATAAAAAAGAGTTAAAAATTTGTAAGACTTTTTTAGAGACAAAACATAAGGGTATAACATTTTACATAACCAAACATACCAAATTCTGTAGTCCATTCTACAGCCATGATAAAGAGGGGAAAAAAAGGTGGTAGGGGAACACCCTGGTGGATCCACAACCAAAAAATATTTCAAGCATGACTCAAGCTCCTATTAAACTGCAAAGTGCAGAGTAGGAGCAGTCACCACAAAAGGAGTATTCCTTTGCGCTCACATAGAAAAAAAGAGTAAGAAGATTCTTCCTGAAACAAGACTGAAATGTAATAGGAACAAAACAATCCATCAGCTTAGGCTGAAATACAATAGTGGTTAAACAGTAAATGAACTGGATTTGAACATGAATCAGAAGTGCATCCTTGCAGTAAAGAAGGCAAACTGTATCCTGAGCTGCATCACTAAGAGTACAGCCAGCAGATTGAGGAATGGGATTCTTACATTCTGCTAGGCCCTTGTCAGTCTACACTTGGAATACTGTATAGAGCTTTGGTCCCCCCAGTTCAAAATAGTCATTGAAGAATAAAAAAGGGTCCAGCAGAGAGTTACCAAGATGATTAGATGGTTGGAGAACTTGACAGAAAGTTTGAAGGAATCTGGTTTATTCAGCATAAAGAAGATTCAGGAGAGATGTAATCAGAGTATTCCAATGCCTAAAAGGCAGTCATAGAGAAGATGGAGGTACTCTCTTCACAAGGACACATG
>NW_009227830.1:0-56913 GCF_000690835.1 Fulmarus glacialis | reverse complement strand
GACGCACCAGCCACTGTTTCTTTCCAGGGAAATTCTGTCTGGATATAAGAAAAAAAGTCTTCACCATGAAACAACTAAGCATTGGAATAGGTTGCCCAGAGAAATGAAGGAATCACTAAAACATTCTAGACTGCTTAACAGGGCTTTGCATAACATCAGTCTAAGGTCTCTCCCAACCTATGACTTTTCTAGAATTCCCAATTTTAAAGTTTTTTTTAACCAGTGTGGTGCTAATTTTGAAATTGTCTCCTATGCTTTTTGCAATAATCCTAAATTAACTGAGGGTCTTCTATGATGACTGAAAATACCTTTTTATTAAAAAGCAAGAAACAGATATTGACTATTGTAATGCAGTGACTCAACTTTCCTCCTTCCACGCCCCGCCCCCCCCACCCCCACCCCGCCCCGAAAACTCCACAACTATAAAAATGCGCAAACACAAAAAACCCCCAACTATAGAAACCATGGTTTCTAACTTACAGTTACAAACTAAGAACAAAGTTATTTTAACTATCTCTTCAGCGAACATACCCACAGCTATCTTCAATCTCCCTGAACTATGTATATTACAATTTGAGCAGAGAAGCATATTCCATAGCAGCTATTTCTCCATCCCTTCCTCTGCACAAGGAGGAGAGGTTCCCACATCCTAACTCAGTTTGGCTCACAAATGAGTTAGGACATGGAGAAAATAAAACCATGTGTCTATGTCTCTGTTGTATTAGTTAATGAAATAAGTGGGCTGAGAAAGCAAAAGCATTAATATGATTCTGTACTATAATATATTAAACCATTAAAACAAGATTTGAGGTTTAAGTGTACAGACCTTAGAAGGCTTCTTCCCATGGCAGAAAATTACTATTAAAAAGCTTTTAGAAGCTTTTAAAGACACATACACACACAAAAGAAAAGAGTATCCATTTAAAAAATTAGAAGGGTAAACTACAAAATAACTGCTATCCACGCTTCATTGAATCAGGATTCACTGATTCTCAAATCATGGATTAAAGCTGAGGCTATCAGTACTTCTGGCAGTAGGTGAGAATGTAAAAGTATTTCTGGAATAGACTTAACAGCAGTCCCAACTACTGCCTCTTCAATCCCAGCTTCTGAAAAGGCAGTAAATGGCAAATATAAACCATCAAAACCCTTAAATATCGACTGTTAATGTTTCTTTCCATACAAAAGACATGTTATTTTTCAGTTTTGGCACAAAAAAGAACCATAAAAAGAGCAGTCATTCTCAAAAAACCCAATAGCTTCAGACATTAACATCTGAAGCACTTACAGAGATACAGAGAGCTTCATAATTTACTCTAAGTTTTGTCGTAATTAAGTCTAACAAGTTGACATTTCTCTTGTATCAGAATCCAATCCAAACAGAAAAAGGAAGCATGTCCTTCCTTAACTCAACAATTTTTGGCTAAAGCATCACGGCTTAAACCAAGGAGAGAAGTGTTTTGGCAGCCTTACTACTTTGATGAATCAACCAGACAGCACCAGGGAAGGCATGCACGCCCTGGAATCATTATTTGAACATAGGCTTACATAAGCACACAGTCTTCTCCTCTTTTTGTGCTTTTTTAAAAATCAATATAATATTTTGAGTAGAATATGATCTAGCTTAGTGTTGATAAAGACGTGTATATAAGAACAGGTTTAAAAAAAAGCAACGAGAACCATTTTTACCTTTAGCTTTGTTATTCTACACTTACTACTTGAGTACAAATGAAAACATTGCTTGATTTCAAGGTACATTCAGCATAGCATTAGGTACACATACATTCATACTCAATCACACTGCTCAATCACTAAACAATTTTATTGTTTATTGCTGCCATGTAGATAGTAAGTTTTACATTTCTTGTAAGACATGTAGCTTTGATCTGTATAGGAGGTAGAAATTAAGTGGTCTTTCCAGAAAAAGCAGCATTGCATGAATTAGAGGACAGGTACTACAAGGCTACATTAAGGAGGTCTTCCAGTGTATCTGTAATTAGGAAGCGTGGAAAGCTTAAAGAAAGGTTAAAAAAAAAAAAAAATCTAGTCTATTCTTGCTGCTATCTTGTGACAATTGCTTTTTTGGTGTCAGACTTCTGGAAGTGAGCTATCTCTCAGAATGCTGACAGAAAATGGAAGATAAATTGAAATATTGCTGTAGATAAGAATGGGTAAGGATGTGTGTATCCTGTTTATTGGTCCCCTTCTTAACATGAAACATGCATGCTCACATCGTTTTTTGGACTTTTATTGGTTGTGTACTCAAAATGAAAGTAGCTGTGTTCCAGCTAGGGTAAATGCTCCATAACAGCTGGACGGGATTACTTTATGCTTTGAAGATATCTGGAATTTATGACTGCTTTATGACACTGCACATATTTTAGAGGAGCCAGGAGGATTCTCTTCTCTCTGGAAAATGCAGCACTTGGCACTGTACTCTGAATCAGTATGTCAGATCCTGAGTAAGCTAACATATGACCAAATTTCAAGTATTTTGTGCCTGTTCATCTAAAAACTAAAGGTGATTCGTTCCTCCTTTATCTAAATGCTTTAAAAAAACCCCTTATCTTAAGGGAGCAACTCTCTTCTTTCATGGCTTAGGGATCTGTTCAGTCCTGAATATAATTAAACTCAGTAACTTAGTGAGTGCAATACTGTCTAGACTGAACAGGCTCTAGATGAAAGTTAATACAGAACCTGCCTGCTGTTAGTTCTGCAGTGACCTTCTGCAGATTGCCATTCTCCAAAACTAAGCTTCAAGGAGAAATTCTGCTTGCAAACAACATTCAGACAGCATGTATATTAAAACCAACAATATAGTAAGAGAAAAAGCCATACAGTTTTTTACATCAGTAAGAATTTATCTTATTTTCATTGGCTATTTTAACTTTATTTTTTTATTGAGGTACTCTTTAAAAATACCAGATTTGGAACACAGTTAAATGTTGTTTCACCACCACATTTCAAGAAATCTATTCATTTATTCCCTTCCAGATTTGCTTGAATAAATCAAGAAAACTGTACAATGAAGTAATTTATCATGGTTTTTTAACAGGGTTAGGTATTAGCTTGTTTATCAGAACGCATTCACGAAAGAGAATGTCTTAAGATTCCTTTAAAAATTCTGCTATGTGGAAGTATATGTTTGTCAGAGGTGGAAAGCGCAGTTTGGCATAAATGTCTGTGAATGTGTGTGAAGGGCTTTAAATAAAATCCTTCCACTATAATGGGCTGAAATTAGAGCTTCACCACACTATCATCTTTGAATTATTTAGCACTCCCAAAATTTCAAGCTTCTAAAACAGAGATACTTAAGACTTTTAATCAAAAGCTTGAAAGTAATTTCCTAAAGGGGCTACAACAGCAGAAGTTATTCTTCTTCCATTTCATTTGAGCAGACAAAAAAAATACTAGTTGTTACAAGCAATTAAGTAGTACTGTATTCTCCACAAGTATCATGTCAATAAAGGAAACCTTCTTCTGTGAAACAGTACAGACCTTGGTGTGTTGTTTTTTTTTTTTTCCCTTCTTTAGTATTTTCAACACATGGAATAAAAAGCAGCTCAAGAACTACAGCTGGCCTCAAAAGAGAATAACGTTCAATCCTATGCTGCTGCTTATTAATAAGGGTAAGCCAACTACATTATACCTTGTTTTTAACATTTTAAGCCACTGGCAGCTCACCTATAACTCTGTACACTTTAAACAAAATTTTTGTAATTAAGATTTTTATCTGGCTATTTGTGTGATTACTATTTAGTCCATGTATAAACCAAAAATGCAACTATTCTCCAATATCCAATGCAAAATATAATCCCAGAAATGAAAGGTAAAGCAATGCCAGGAGCAAACATGGCTCTATTAGAAATGGGGTTTTAACTCAATGTGCATGGTTCCATCTTCTCTATGAAATACCAACAGCTGAAATAATTTTCTATAAATATTTTACGTATATTTTTCTATAAATATTTATGTATGCATAAAAAACTACAGCTATGAGACATCACCTCCAGGTGAGAGGGAAAAAACAAGACCAAAAAAGTGATTGCTGTTGGCAATTGATGAAGAAGTAAACACATCTTTCCATGTTGACAAAGACATACTTGAAAAACACTGGCTTACAGGGCTGAGTTTTACTTAAATATAGGTAGTTTAATTAGATTTGCATTAGAAACAAATCGATATAATATGAAGAGCACAAAATTAACAAAAGAATTATTCTGAAACAAAAGCCTTCTAAGACTTTTTTCCTTTTCCTTGTTTCCAAATCATGGTTAAAATCTTCCAGATAATTTTAGAGCTTGTTACAGACTCAATTTGCAAGTATTTTTCCTTTAACCTGTTGTATTTGTAACTGAATACATTGACATTGATTTAAATTGGTAACAGGATACAAATTGGTGACTAGATAGAAAGTGGACCTACTGCTATTCCTATAGAGGAAAAGGCTGGGATATTTAAGACTCCTCTGTTCTGTGTGGCTCACGCAACAGCTCAGAGACAGAAGACGGCTGGTCAGTCAGTGTGCGGGTAGCTCTAAAAGCATGTGCTGGCTCTTGCCCAGATGCTAAACCAAACAAAAGCAAACAGTGGTATAGAAGAAAAGTAGACATTATAATGATGGGAAATGCTGGGGATAAGAGGGAATTGTGGCAGCATATAAAACACTAGGAGGAGCTGGAGGTAAGAAAAGGTACCCTGCCAATATTTGGGTGACAGGGAAGAAGGAAGAGAGCTAGAGTACCTTAAGTAGGACTGAATGAGGAAGGGAGATGTTAATTATTCTGATGCTTTTTACTGCTTGTCAGTTTTGAATCCACATAGTTTTAAAATTAAATTAAAACTAAGCAAAGCTTCAAATTTAAAAAAAAAAAAAAAAAAAAAGATCCTGGCATTGATAACGTTGTTGAAATGCCAGAAAGCTGGATAAGCACTATTCACAATGAATATAATGCTAGATATGTTTAAAACATTAGAACACCACTAACACAGTGTTCAACCAGAACTGAATGTCAGGGGATGCTGAAAATCATCAAATTCTGTACAACAAAGAAATGAAAAATGAGTGTGTGTAAAGCAGAGTTAGTTTTTGGAGAAGAATATCTTAATATCACCTCCTGATATTATCCTACTCTTTCAGAAGAAGGTTCTACAGATGCTATATGCTATGGTTTCTCAGTAGCAACACAAGCGGAGAACCATATTACAGTTGTTGAAGCAAGTACAGTAAGTCTCAAAACCTATTCTTCTACTAGTGTTTATAGAACTCAAGTAATTATAAGCAGCAATTCATATAAATAGAAGCATGCTCTTGCATATGCACACAACTATAGAATGAAAAGTTTGGAATACTTTCTGTTATTTTTCCCAACCAGATACGGAAGCTGTCAAATTCATCTTTCATTTCAAGACCATATGGGAAAATATTTTTGCATTCAGTTTTAGAGGATTTCTAAAGAAATATAACATCCTGCCTTTTTTAAAATGTGGGGAAGGAGAAAGGCTCTTTCCACAAAGAAGCTTATCCTCAGAAATAGCACGGTTTAGTTCTAGACGTGCCACAGGAAGAAGGGGGAGGGCTTATATCACAAGCCTGTCCATTGTACTGAAAGACGACTTTTCCTATGGATGGGCGATCATCCTGTTATGCGGCTTTCAACTTCCTCCTGCATTGTGAGTCTCAAGTCATGGAAAGAGTAAAGTTCTTAAACTGAGGATTGTGTTGGGAACTCCAAACACTTTCAATACAAGTTAACCAAACAAATACATCATGGCCAGACTATTAACATCCTGGTTTAGTTTGCTGAAGCCACTGTTCCTTTGAAAAAATAATGTAATCAAGAGAACTCTGGATAGTTATCTTGTTAGTTCTTTTGGCTTCTGATAACATTTGGACTAACTGGAAAAAAAAAAGTCTGGAGCTGCAGTAGAAAGCCAAGTTCAAAGTGCAAGACAATGTGACCTTCACAAAACAAACTGTCCCTAAATAGAGACTAAATGGGAGCACATTGAAAGATCCAAAAAATCCTACACTAATTACCTATCAAAAAAAATTCTCTGAAATCCAAGAAATGGTACTCTAACTACATTTGGGAAACATTAATTTAAACCTTAAGTTGCTAAAGTTTCAGTTACAGTTTCAAAAGTGAAATCTGTAAAAGGCTGTTTTAAAGTGCCTCAATAGGAGGTCAGCTGCCTCCTTAAGAAAAAAGCTATTATCAACATGGAGCAAAGCGACTGAAGAGCTATTAATGTTAGTTAGGTTAGGACTTGTAGCATATGTTCCAAGAAGAGAGTACAGTACATACCAGTGCCATTGCAATCTATGCAGTCAACTGTGGAGCAGCCTGGTTTATGCTATTAGCAGATTCTAATGTGTTGCAGCTAGAAGTATGCTACATTAAACAGCTCTACAGTTACCTGATATCCTTCTGTTTTTTTCTGGCACCACTTCAGCAAGGCATTTCTCTTGGATCCTCCATATTCTCTTGCTAGGGCAGACAAGGGATCTTTCCTCTCTTCCCTAGGAACAAGGCAGAAGTGCAACTTAGAGCTTGTAATGTATCTTTTGCAACAGAAATACATATTGTAAAAGCTAAAAAAAAAGGACAAATTATTGTCACAGTGAAAGTAGTAGGGTACAGCACTACTGACTGAAAAACAGAACACACAGAAATACCTGCAGAGACTTAAGAGTTATTTTGGAGTAATTCTTTCATTAGCAAATCATCCCTCTTTTTCCTTTAAATTAAACCTTTTTTTCCTAGGTTTTTCAACTTCAATGATATTTCTCCTAAGAGTTCAGAAAATTAAACTCACAACATGGTAAGTTTCAGCTCGAACCATTAAGCTAACTCAAGTGACTTTATTTTGTATTTAGAAAGAGAATAAACTGATGCTATCTCTTTTGCATCTCATGGCTGATTACAAATGTCACCTTGAAACAACATGTTTGCATTATTAGCGGCATGCCATTATTAACAGAACATTTGCCTGAGATCTGGAGTTCTTAAAAAAAGAGGGGGCAGATCTAACTATGTTGATCTGCCATTTGATATACTGGCGCAACAATGATTCACTTTTTTGAAATAAGAATGTTCAATTACCAATAAAAGCTATCAATTAATTTCACTTCCAGTCTGCCACATTATCTTAAGTAATTTTTTCTTTCACAAAAGATTGGGGAAGAAAAGAACTATCATATCTGGGTTGGCCAGTTTTTCACATGAGTATTACATCACAGACATCTCTCTACCAGGCTTCAGAAATTAGTGCTTAGATTAAAAAAATATATATTATAGAGGTTAATACTTTTGTAGTGGCCTAGTTACATGATTCAGTATTCTATAGATATTCTAGTGAACAGTCTCTGACAAAAGACTAGGTATTACACCATTATGGAGCTTAGTTACTGGACGTAAAGTGTGCCAGCAGTTGTTCTTATTTTTAATAATTTCCATTTGGAAAATTAAAAAAAGTTATCAGTGAATCCATACTGCAAAGATTTCCTCATCTGCCATTTTTTAAAGACTTCTATGCAGATGTAAGCAAGATTCTCACAACATCCACAAAGATGATACCCTAAGTTACTCCTTTTGGATATTTCCAAAAAGACATACAGATTGTATACATTCACTCTCAAATCTTTAACTCTTTGTTCTTTACAACCCATCTGGTGACTGGAAAGAAGGGTGGAGAGTGGAAATACATAGTATTTTCAGTGGATTCTCTGCTGCACATTTAAAGGTAGCAATTCTCCAGGTCCTGCCAGGGGAAAAGAAAGCATCCAGGGAATGTGGATTTCTTCATGCATGTGTGCTACCAGCGGAACACCAGAGGCCGTTGCACGTATCAGCATCTGTCACTCAACACATAAAAGAAGAGAACATGTGCCAACATACAACGAAATGTTCTGAGGCTAATCTTAAGTATATGTATTGCAATTCGCTTGGCCAGTTTTCACTGAAATAAAGTTGGCAAGATCTCAAAGTTGCTTAGAAAGAGGTATCAGTGGTGGCATTTGAAACATCCATGAAAATATATGCACAGCAGAACAATAAACAGGAAACAGTAAGTGCCTTTCAGCATGAAAGATAGCAGTATGAGCCTTCAAACCTAACTGCTAATCTCAGAGAGATTTAACATGACAAGGAAGTTGCTAATTGTGTTTTTTTAAAGATGAAATAAATTATCTGAATAGGTTACTGTATCTAAACTTCATAGGTACCACACTGCCAGAATGATGCCTCAAGAAATTCTGTACTTCAGTTCTTAAATCAGTACATATTTCAACAACCCAAACTGGTGTATTTTTTTCATCAGTGATTGAAACAAATAACAATGCAATTGCATATTCAATCCATAATGAAGATTATGCAACACTACAAGAACTTCAGAACAGAGATTTGGGACAACATACGAGAACTCAAATTAAAATCTCCCTCTCTTTACGCTAAACTATTTATCCATGAGGGAGCTGTACAGCCTGTTCTCAAATTCCAGTAAGAGCACATGGTTTATAACAGGTTCTCACAGTTATGAAAACACTGCTGAAGAAAATAAATTAGCGTAAGTTGTATGGAGACAATGAGAAATGGTTTGACATACAAATCTTACAAGTTAGTATATTAGGTCAATCGTATTCCAAATCAAAGAGACAATGAAGTTTCAACTAGAACAGGGAACAGTAAACTGCAAGTATTTGTTTTAGCAAACTATATTAATAACTGTTTATTTTACAACAACTTTCAGAAAAAGGTAGGGGAAAAAAGAGAAACCTGATGACATAACAAATTGAAGTCCAGCAGCGACATTCTGAGGACAGTTCCAAAGAGCATGCTCATCACCGTGCACCCACTGCTGCAGATTCCACTGCTAAGTCTTCTTGTAGTGCTTAGCATTGCAGTCAATGGTTGGGTGGCATAGTAATGATATCATAATTATAACTGTACAATTTTACCATGAAATGCCACTCTATTTGCTACAGTCTGCAGGCTGCCATCAATGCAATTTTATACATTACCAGTTCAAAGTTCATATACAGGTGTTTTAGTCTTTTTTTTTTTTTTTATTTATGGATGTACTCGGTCTAAATTTAGGTGCTAACACACACAATATCAATTGCTGCCAGTAAAGTACCCACAGATCCAAACTCAATTTAATTTCTGCACAGTGAAAAGACAGCAGCACTGAGGCATTTCAGGGGAACAATTTTCAATAGCACCCACAGCTGTAAATAACTTCACAATTTTATAACGTAATTATTACATATTGCAAATGTCTCAGAACATTAAGGGTTTAATACTTCTGCTATACAAAAGCTTTGTCAGGAAGCTCTGTGTTAAATGGTCTTGAGAAAGTCATTTAACTTTTGTCTGCCAGTTTCCCAATCTATGAAGCAGGGCTAAGTACATACTTCACTTGCATAACATGAGGCTTAAATACTTTGAAGTCTTTTGACTAATAACACTACAGATAGGAAAAGTTTTAAATTTATCACAAACTTATCTTTTTATCTTACTAATGAAAGGGGGTTGCCTGGCCATTTGTTACTTAGACTTGCATTATGATTTCATCTGTGGGACAAATAACCCAGGCCCATTCACTCATGGCTATTTAGAAGACTTGGCAGTGTCTGGAATTAAGACCTAGTCATGCTGCTTTTTGTCTTCGGCTGTGATTACGAAAGTTAAGGTTTATCATGCGGTCTCCCTGGGTCCAAGCCACTCTGAAAGATTTGTTCAACATTCCGTAAGCTCACTTCCTGAATTTGGCTTCGTGGTATTTTGAACTGATATGATGCTATTATTTAGTGACATGACTTAGCTTGGTTTTCTAGTGGAGCATAAAGCTTTGGTATTAACCTCATAAGCTCTAAAAAGCCTAACTTCTGGTCTAACTTTTAAAACACATACTGAGCTGCAGAAAACACTTTCTGAAGCTCTCAAAGATTATTGAAGATCTTTATTGTATGGATGGCAGTAGAGTCTGCAGTCTTAGTGCCAATATTATGTACTAGATATATGCAGACAGATAGCTATGAAATTAACACATTTCAGTGCATCACAAAAAAGAGTTTTTACCTTATTCGACTTCTGGTTGTAGGGGTGACTGATGCCGTAGGAGAAGATGAGAGTGACAGCTGTGGTGAGGTGGTACCCATTGCCATGAGAGATGCTGGAGATGCTCCATCAGGTGCACTGATATCCCGTTTTATTTCTTCACTACTTCTTCGAGAGACTAAGTGGGAAAATGCCCATATATTTATCATTTGCAAACATAAAATCTTTCAAACTCGTTCTTGCTCTCTGACGAGCATTAGTTCAGAAACCATGCATGGAAACCCATATACAGTACTAGCCTTCAACATTTTTCTTGATACTTTCCACTTCGGAAATATCAAGGATTTAGACTGAACTACCAACATTTATGTATCTTGAAGGAAAGAAAATTTGATGAATGTATCTTAATGGAACATCGCTACTTCCATTTGAAGGATTTTATGAATGAGAAGGAATTTTAACACCAAACCATTTAATTTTTCTCTGGTCCATGCAGTTACATTGCTAAGCTTCAAGTAGTTAAGAAAAAAGAAAGCCAAAAAAAAAAAACAGTTTAGAGATGACAGCTGCTTTATTTCCACTTAATTTTAATCAAGAATTGGCATGTATGTGATGCTCTGGACATTAATTAATTATCATCAGCAAGCAAACCAAAGATTGACCTGAGACCATTCAGCCACATTCCACAGAGCCTGCTTCATTTTATCAAAGGACAAACAATTTTTCTTTCGAATGAAAGCACAAGCATTATACTCTGTAAAACCAAATTTGGAATGGTTATATCTTCTCTACGTAGAAGAGTTTCCAATTAAAAGTATGAGGTTTGCCTTTTATACCTAAATAGTCACCATTGTTTATGTTTGTGCAAATCAAAGATATAACTCTCCACATATATCAGAGGCTTATCGTCTAATGACTAGGGGCAAGTACATTAATTTATAAATACTAGACACAAGAAGTTGGGAAAAAACACTTTTGGGTGGGTATTTTTTAGAATCATAGAATCATGGAATCATTAAGGTTGGAAAAGACGTCTAAGATCATTGAGTCCAACCGTCCACCCAACACCACCATGCCCACTAAACCATGTCCCTAAGCACCTCATCTACACGTCTTTTAAATACTTCCAGGGATGGTGACTCAACCACTTCCCTGGGCAGCCTGTTCCAAGGCCTGACCACTCTTTCAGTAAAGAAATTTTTCCTAATGTCCAGTCTAAACCTCCCTTGGCGCAACTTGAGGCCATTTCCTCTCGTCCTATCGCTTGTTACTTGGGAGAAGAGACCAACACCCACCTCACTACAACCTCCTTTCAGGTAGTTGTAGAGAGCGATAAGGTCTCTCCTCTCCTCTTCTCCAGACTAAACAGTCCCAGTTCCCTCAGCTGCTCCTCATAGGACTTGTGCTCCAGGCCCTTCACCAGCTTCGTTGCCCTTCTCTGGACACGCTCCAGCACCTCAATGTCCTTCTTGTAGTGAGGGGCCCAAAACTGGACACAGTATTCGAGGTGCGGCCTCACCAGTGCCGAGTACAGTGGGATGATCACTTCCCTAGATTTTTTTTTTTTTGTCAGGTATGGGAGTATTAATGCTACTAATATTGGTGAGGCTTACTGTGAAATCCTGCATGTAGTCACCAAAGAGAAATCAAAATGATCTAAACCACATTTTCTTCTTGAAATCATTTACTCAAATATAGATGTTTTTAAAAAATATTTCTCTCAAATTAGTTCTGCCTAGTTTATAGATAAAGTACCATTTTCACAGCATCGCCCTATTTGTACTATAAATCTTAAAGATTTGTTTTTAGAAGCCCCTGCTGATACTGAGACATCAGCTTGATAGTAAACTAACGCTACATAAACTTCTATTTAGCAACTCTAGTTTTCAAAAATCCAAAGTTAACATTAAATATGCAGAAACCACTATGAGTAATACTGAAAAGTATTTGCAGGTTATGCCAGTCACAAAATGAACTATTTTAAAATGATTCACTGCAAACATTCTTTTGTCCTATGGAATGGGTAGAAGTTTTGCTACATAATACGTGAAAACATTTATATGCATTAGATAATGTATAATGATGCATTTGTTACCTAAAAAGAGCAATCCTCCTATTTTAAACCATTGAAAATAATTCTTTCCAGAAACAAAAATGGAACTGCTTAATTAGAGAAGAATAATATGCTTCTCTGCCTCATTCACTTAAAAAAACCAATCCTACATCCAAGCAATAAAAGGTAACAGCCAGGCACAGTTTCTTTCCTCACATATACCTTGCACACCAAAATTATTTGTAATACAAGGAAAGATGACATAGAAGTCAATTGTTACACGCATGATTCATACTCATCCATCTGGTATGCTGGTGCAAGTCATATATGCAAAAATGAGGAGACGAGCAATTAAAAAAAAAAAACAACTCTTCAGTTCCACTTGATGCAATAGAATGGAATATTATTTTAGCATTGGACTTTAGTTTCTTTCCCCAAATATTTCAACAGAAAACTTGAACATTGAAAAATAGGCCATTCCAAATATCCAAATAGTTTTTTTGACAAGAGCTTGATGGTCTGAAGACCAAAGTTTTCTCTTGAAAAAGTAAAGTATACCTGTAAGCACAGTGTTGAAATGAGAGTTCCTGATTTTACTAATCGTCTAAAAAACATGATATTACCAGAAATAGATTTGGCACTTTCCATAGCAGGTACTCTTGGCAAAGACGCTGGCCTGCTCGTAGAAGATGTTCTCAACAAATGTTCTGAACAAATAAAAAGACGACAAAGATTCCATTTAAATGTAAGACATTTAAGTATAAGTCATGGATATTGTCTACCAGTGCCTGAGTTTGGCTGTTTTAGTGAGAGCAACTGATTTTATCGCTATGAAAGAGAAAGCCTAAATTTGCTCATTACCAATAAAGATCACTATGAATACATCTTCATCCTTTTTCCCTAAGGCCTCTTACTAATCCACTTGCCCTGGTCTATAAAAAATGAGTTGTTAAACCAAAAGGCTGAGCAAGGAATCCCCATTTAGCACATGGCCAAAAATATTCAATATGCCATTCACAATGCAGATTGGTGAAGCAGATTGCTTTGTCCCTCATGTGATTTTTTTTTCCCCTTTGATTTGTTGGGTTGGGGTTTTTTATTTTTTAAATAAAAACATACTCTTTTTTTTTTTCCCTCCCCCATGCAGTGGAGTCAAAAAGGTGCCTTTACATATTGTAGGGAAGGATTAGTTCTGCATACTGCCAATGAGTAAAATCAAACTATAACAAAATTCATTTTCTGTAGGATCAAATCAAAACTATTTCCTATTATTGAACAAATATTCCTTCAAATAAAACCTTCAGGATGTAAACAAAAGGTTTACATACTCCTATGTAGAAACACTTAGAAGGCAGTAATTTGAATACAAAAAAACCCATGAAAATGAAGAATAAGGATTAAAAAAAGTGAGACTCCATTCATTAGTTGAAAATGTGACATAAGAAACATACACTGCTACAGAGATACTTTAAAAATATATATGGTTGTAAACAGGAATTCTGGCTGGCATATTCTCTATTTGAATGCAGTCCTGCTGCTGCATTAACTGACTAGAATGAAAACATAAAAACGATATAAAGCATACCAGTCATTTTGTGTTTAAGTTTATGTCTGCCCGTGAACTCTGTAACAATTAAAGGATCCTAAACTATCTTCTTGGAAAGGCATTTTAATATTCCTAAAAATATCGAAGTTTCTAAAATTAAAACTCCAGCTGCATTGTACAAATAACCTCAATATGCATTCAACAAAAGCAAGAAGGAAATCTGGCACATACAGACTATTATGAAGTGCTACAAAAAAAAACCCCAGCCCTTTAGAAAGGATCAGACCTCAGGAATACCAAATTGAGAGGAAATATTCAGCCTGGAGTCATATGGGGATTATCTTGAGAAACATCTACCAAAAAAAACCCCCTAAAGCAGGCATAAATCAGAGAGCTACACCCAACACATGATAGCCATTCATTCTCACAGGAAGAGCACATTGTGAACAGTGTTTTGAGACAAAACAAAGTTCACAGAACAGGGAAATATTGGGAAACAGATAAATCAACTCTCAATTTAACTCCATTCAATTTTTTCATTTGGCTCCTGAAGATTCAATACTTAGTAAGTTTATATTTTGTTATTCACATGCAATGCAATGACAACCATCATCCTTGTTTCATTTGGGGGAGGGAGGGGGGGGGGCGGGGGAACCCAACCACACAATACATACAATGTAACCCCAGAAGTGTGTATTTTTATTATCTGGAAGACAGTTGCAAGACATGACCCTGAAATCATCTTGCCTTGATTTTGCAAGTGATCTCAGTTTATGCATACATTAAAAACTGTCAGAATAATGCCGAGTTACCAGCATGCAATCATGGTTTTGTTGAAAATTCAAAAAAGTATCTTTATGATATGCCACCATGTGTGATGAAACACAAGTAATAAAAACTTGAACTCAAAATATTCTATGATTCTACGAAAATATTACGGTAATAAAAAAGTATATAATATGATAATACTTTGGATACTAAACGATATAAAATACAAAAAAAAAGTATTAGTAGCACTGCTAAAAACAAAGTTTAAACGAACTTGAATCAATACCTTGAACAGGGATTTCGGCATAGCTTGGTCTTTTGTCTGTCAGTGTAGCAAGGGGTTTTGAAGCTGAGATTGGTCCACTTATAGAATGCCTCTGAAATGGAAAAATACTTGCGTCAAACATAATCTGAAGATAAAAAACAAATATGGAATTGCAGAATCAGTTTTAGAAACTCAGATATGACATTATTACTGATTTAAAAGAACTAAAAAAAAAGAGAACCTTTAAAAATACTTAGTGAAAAAGGGTGCGTCCTCTTTACCTGTTGCTTTTGCCAATCTGAATGTATATACACACACTATGCATTGATATTGTAACATTTACTTCTTTAAACTTAAACCTGTTCCTCAAACCAATGTTGCAAATGAAGGTTGTGAATTCTCTTGCGGTTTTTGTATTCATTTTCACCTTCATTTATATTTTATTTGTACAAACCTGTCCTGGTTAAACTTGATGTGTTTATTTAAACTAATATAACCTCCTATACATAGCCAAGATTTTAGTGCTTGATTTGTGTTATTAACATATGCCTTTACAGCTTTGTGGCTTTTCCTGGAAAATTAGGATAATGGTGTATTGGGTGTAGTGACACGAACTACCCTTTGCTAAGAAAAACCCTACTGAAAAAAACTATTTTTTATTCAGAATGTCAACAGCTTTTGCTACCACCTATTTAACTGACATGCTCTGTGAACAACTGAAGAGAGACATTTTGTTAAGTATTTGTCAAATATGTAACGAAATACAAATATAATTATTTTTCTTTCTAAGGTCATCTTAATTTCTGTTCTGCTCTAAACTAGTTACAAAATGAATTTTTTCAAGCTTTATGTAAAATATTCAGCAATGCATGGCTTCTAGCAGCTTGAAGTGTCCACAGATGCGTTAAGTCTTGCACGCAATAATTAATCACTGGATAGCACTGAAATTACCATTTTAGTATCACACAAATGAATTGTACAACGCAATAATTACCCTTACACTTACTAAAACTCATATTCAATTGCTGAAGACTCAGGAAAGACCATCCACAATTATTCTTTTTTAAAATTAATCATTTCAAAGAGCCTATTGCAAATTATAGTACATTCTTTATTCACCCTGTCCTTTCTATTAGATTCCTATCTTTAATCACAATCAGTCCAGTAATGTGTTTATCCTGAAAACTCTTTCAGCTCTCCATCTGGCCCAAGATTAGATGAGAAGGTTAAATGAGCCTTATCTTTGTAAGGTAATAAAGGTCAGATGTTTCTCATGCCAAATCACGTAGGCAAGACAGACAAATCCAAAATTGTGATTAAAAAAAGTTAACAGTATATACTTTGCAGCATCCTATAGCACAGGCAGGATTACAGGACTACTCATCCACCATTTAGAGTCAAATTAGAGTTATGCTTTTGTGCTAGAAATCAAATGGACAAGAAAACTGCCAACCATCTAAGAATCTAACTCAAAATACAGCATGAAGAATTTCTTCACTTTTATATATCAGAAGTCCTGCACATACACTACAAAGATTATTCCTTTAAGCGTGCAGATGAAAGCAACTGCAATTGTGAGCCATGCAGAGAAGTGCCAACAACAACTTCCCATAAGAACTGGTATTTCAAACTTGCATTAACTTTAAAGTTCATTTCACCCACTTAAGAATAATTTTTTTTCTTTTTTTTTTTTTTTCTTTTTTTTTTTTTTTAAAAATACAGGACAAGGACGCTATCAATGTGAGAGCCTCCCCTCCAAAAAAGGAAACCACTATAATAGAGTTAGAGAATACATTTTGTCATTTTGTCTAGCTTTGGGATTGTCATTACAAAGACAGCGTAGTACAGAACTTCTGCCAGGAAATAAAGGTACGTACAGAGCAGGCACAGTGCTGGATAACCATATACCTTTATCACTTTCTCAGCTTCCAGATATCACTTAAAACCAAACATCCTTTATGGATATTGTCAGAATGTGGTCTTATTACTCTACTGATAACTTGCTGTGTACTGGTCTTGTCTCCTTGTTATAAAACGAACTGTTCGTCTTTTTGCTCCTATTGACACTTGCAGACAGGGCTTACTTTAACTGTTGCTAGTTCCTTATTACATATCTTACTATTACAACTACCAGTAGTAACGTAGTTACTAATACACAGCAAATTAGAGGAAAATGAACCAACTAATGTTTATCTAGTTCCACTTAGCAATATTTATATAGTACTAGTGCACAAGTCTCTTGGAGAATAACTTTTCCTGAAACATTTTACAAGCGTTAGAAACTTTTCTGCTTAACTGAGCTTTTGCTGAATTTGCAGTTCAGCCATCCCTCATTTCACTTACAAAACAAAACACATCTGACGTGCAATCAAACATGTATGAATCCTACCAATCTCTTTATAAATACCTTTTTTTCTTCAACTAGAAATACATCCTAAAACTTACTTAACTGCTAAACACCATTTGTCATTTGTCACAACATGTCACAACACCAGTGTTCAAACTCCTCAATACTAAATGAAAGGATCAAAAGTTCAGAGGAATCGCATGCTTTTGAGGCTATTCATGAAGGCTACTAATGGGACAGAAATTACTAAAGATGGATGCTCTGCAATCTGTGATCCTCTTCTTATTCATCCTACATTGAGGTCTAGCAAAAGAAAATGCTAGAAACTTTAAGGACTATTTTTGATAGGGTGTATAAAGAAAATCGTTCACAGAGTTAAATAACATGTTTTTATGTAGTAGTCTCCGTATAACATAATTACAGTAACAGATAAAGATGCTAAGATCAACAGTTACTTTCTCACAGCCATTCCTAATTTGAAGATAAAGTTTCTGCTAGCTACCTAAGACTCTTTTCAGATCTTTTTTCTTTTTTTTTTTTGTAAGATGAGTAACAACTCCAGAAGAGGAGCCAGCACACAGGTGAGACAAAAAAGTAAAAGAGAACAAACACCTGAGACTTCAAATTTGAGGCAAAACTATAGCAGGATAAACTAATCCCTTAAACTCCAAATATTTTGCTTCTGACTCTTCATTCTTGCATCTGTTGTTGGCTATGGAAGGAAACATGACCTTCAACCACTGCCAGGTACCTATTCCTGATCACTTTGCACTTCAGTATGTACTTCAATTAAGTACTTCACGCCAATGCACTTACACATGGCAATTTCAAAACAAATACAGTTCTTCACATATTAAGTAGTTAAGATATGGAAGTCTTTGAGACTGAATTGCTTGGAGCCTGAAAGTTTGTATGTTCAAAGCAAAGCAGGACATTTAGTGGTGACCAGTGAATCTGAAACCATGTCTACTTCAGAGAGCCTTCCAGCTATGAAACAGAAAAAGAAAGTACTCAAAGTAGCAGATACACTTCCTTGTCCTTATATTCATCCCTAGGCATCTGCTTTGGTCACTCTCAGTGGCATATCAGACCAGCTAAGCTTTGGGCTAACCCAGCAGGGTTGTTTTTACATTCTGAAGAGCATTCTCTTCATACCTCTCTTCCTAAATTATTTTGCAGTATTGCTACATGCTATGGTAAATAACAGCTATGTTCCACTGCAGGCTTGGACCTGAAGCCAGAAAGGGATTTGTTTGTTTGTTTTCAGTTGCAAAAATGTATCCAAGAATGCATCTCCTTATACATACACATATTACTGTAAAGAAAAACAAACAAAGCAAACAGAAACTCCCCAAGACTGATGAAATTCATGACACAGTCCAACACAAAAATGAAGTGATACACGTAATTCAGAGAGGGCACATGTTGATGCATCTGTACTTGGAGAATCTTTTTTGCAACCAATCCATCTTATCATAAGATCAAAATTGTGCCAGCTTCTCAGTAGGTGCCCATGTAAATATTTCCCCTGTGATAGTATTTAAAAGCAACTGAGATTAATGATAATAAGCACTGCCACACCCATACAGAGATCAACCCTTCTACCTTTACTCAAGATCTTAAACCATGGATGACTTCTATAAGGTGGGAGCCGATAGGTCAACTCACATAGTGACTACTTAATAAAATCTTGCTTTTCAATTGCAAGAGAGCAAAAACCACAGACAAAAAATATAAAAAAATGCATAGAACACAACAGTAGAAAACAAGGTAGTAATATGAAAATAAAGAAAAGGAAAAGATGATGAAAATTGGTTTTGAACCTGAACTCCTTCCCTCTTGAGCAGAAAATATTCTTTAAATACAATTTACATAATTAAGTTCACAAAAACCAGTTGCCTTCTGGATAATTACAAATACTTTCAAGAAAACCACCCATCTTCAAAAAGACAATAGAAGCTGTTTTCATTTACACGCCCTCCCCTTTGTTTTTCAGGCAATGTTTCCCACTAATGAGTATCCAGCTGTCAATTACTTGGTTCTATGCCAGAAGTTGAATTCAAAATTCAAGTAATTCTGGCAGACCGAAAACATCAAACAAGAGCTGTAAACCTGAGCAGGTTTGCAGTATTCTAAGAGATTACTTTGGCTCATGGTTAATTTACAGGCAAATAAAGTGAAATAAGCCTTAGGCTTCATCAAAAAGTCTTCTGTCTGCCAAAGCTCTGGTTTAGCCTTTTAGAACATGAGATTTAAGTCTGCCTCTTCCTACAAGAGCACAGAAATAAACAGAAATATAAAGACAGATCAATAGGAACAAAGCATCTGTCAGAGAACTTATCACATTTAACTACTTTAGAAAACTGTTGTCAAGAGTGACTGAGCCACATGAAATAGCAGAAGCTCTCACAAAAAACATTTAATTCTTTCTCTTTCCTTTGAGGCTATCCATTTGTTTCATGAAATTCACTCTTAAATGAATAAAAGCTGCACTAGTCTGACCACAGGAGAACAGTCAGTCTGTTCCAGGTATCGTTCCTTGAGCACTAAAAGCCAATATGGATACAGATTCTTCAGTTCACACAAAGAGGATTTATTACCAAAACATTATGCTGACCTATAGTAAAAATCAAGTTCTGGTACTTCCGGTTAATAATATCTTGAAGACAACAGGAGAATTACTGACATTAAAGGAGTAAAACAAAGTACATTCTTTGTGAATCTGGTCCCATCTGTTTTGTCCTTGAACTTGTTGGCTTTTGCCAAAATCACACTTCACACAGCTAGTGAGATAATAAAACCAGCAGTGATCTATAAAGCTGAGCATTAGAGTACTGATGCTGCAATCTTAGTGTACCTAAGCTCCTGTAGCAGCTGAATAAATGGACAAAGCTTCAGAGGGGACAGGACAAAATACACAGTACAATCACCAACTGGCCAAACTCTCGGTCAGTACAAAATGAGCAAAGATAATCAATTCACAATGATTTCATTCCTCTCTGGTCAGGTCTGCTATCCAAAGCCCATGCAACATGGGATATGTTTATATTGATGATTGCTGACAGATTCTGCACAGGTCTCAGTCCATTGCCCGAAGGGTATTACTGCCATTTCCATGCCAGGCACAGGACTAAGAACTGACAAACAGCAACTCTAAAACTAAGGAATGCAGATAAAGTTTTCCTCCCATGCTTCTCAGTAGCACAGGAATAGTAAGGGTTGGGAATATTTAACAAGAACTTCCAAATTATGACAAATCTTGTATTTACAACATGGTTCTCAGTGAAAGACTCTTTTGTTAGACTGAACATTTTAGTGATTACTTACTTGAGGCAACATTTTATCATTATGTCCCCACAAAGTCAATCAATTTTTGTCTATTACCACCTGTAGTTTCACATGCTCTTCTTTACAAAGAAGGATTAAGTGCAGTCATGAAACACTTACCTGCATAGGGGATACAGCAGCAGCCGGGGGAGTTTTCATGGGACTTGGGCTCAGGGGAGTGCGAGGAATTGTTGCAGCAGCAGGGCTTGGAACTAGTCAAAACACAGAAAGGAAGCCATCGTTAGCAATGCACTGTTTTGCAGTGAAACAGGAGACTGGCTGTTATAGTGAACTCTTGCCTTGTACTTTACATTACTAGTTTTACCAGATCACATCTTTCAGAATTTCAATTAGTAACTGACTGCAAAATAATTTAAAAGTATACCTACACATTTATTCCTCTGTAATTACATTCATTTTCTGTCTTGAATATATCATCCATGGTAAAAACATAAGTTTACTGGGGGTGGACAAGGCTAAGGTGCAGGATACTATTACCCTGGCAGATGTAAATGATGGCATTATCAGTTCTATGATCTCCAGATAATTAAAGAGATGGTAGCAGGGTCTGCCAGTAAAACAATATAGATAACACACATCACCTCCTTCTCCTTTCTCATTTCCAATCGAAGTCCACAGGTACTACATATTATATGACAGTCCCTGAATTTTGGGATTAAACAAGTAACATGTTTAGAAATGTATGAAAACAGACAAATACTGAGTTGGTGAATCAGTCATCTGATTATTTAACAGCATGACACAAATGCTGAGGAAGAAGGCAGACAGCTTGAAATGAAAGATTAAAAAGAACGGAGAGGTGATTTATCATTTTACCAAACTAACTCTGGCAATAAAGCACCTTTATCCAAGAACAGATTAAAAAAACCTTCAAAATTAACACTAGGAAAGCAAAAATTTGTAAACACCTATGAACAAAGAGAACAATGGAAATAGCCATTTACAGAATTGCCAAGTAATACGGAGATCCTTTTATTCCTTAACAAATTTTCAGGTTATAAGCAATTAAAAATAATTTGCCATGCACAGTACAGTACTTTAAGTCCCTCTGGTAATATAGTCTACTTCCAGCCAAGCCTTTTTACCTCAGAGACTTACAGTGACATTATTGTAAATGAAATTCAAAGCCAAAAGGCCTGGCAAGGGAAATATTTTAATCCATTCAAAGTCCCATATGCAGTCAAGGTGTTTCTCATTTCAGGATAATTACTTGGATTCCTTATTCTGCTCATCTACAGAGAAGGACAACAGCACCTGTTTCCACAATCAGAGAATTATAGTAAAATCCATTGTCTCAACAGTGAGATCCTTTTCATTTTAGAAAATATTCCCTGTATCTTTTAATAGCTGATACTGGCTGGACTTTATTTTTAACTTTCATCAGCACTTCGACTATAAGAATGTAAGTTATTAAAAGAAACAAACTCGGCTCTAGCTATTACATGGCTTTTAGAATGCTTAATTTGGCACATTAAGTTCACGTTTTAATAGTCAGGCTGAAATCAGCTGTGCTTCCAGCTACAATTATGTGTGTAATATGTGTTTATGTATTTCTAATATATGGGAGCATTGAATCAAAGCATCTAGCATATGAGTCATTGGCACTGCCAACAGTGAAGAAAAAATAAAGGCAAGACAAAAAAAGGATGCTTGCACTTAACCACAGTGAATAATTGGTTGTGCAATCTAGTTTAGGTTGGTTTGTTTCAGCCATCACTTATAGGTCATGACAGTACAATAGAACAACTTACCTTTGAATTAGCTAAGCCATTAAAAGTGTCCATGTCAACATATGCAAAATCGTAACTTGGTACAGCTACTACACTGGTTGAAAATAATTACCTTGGGAAGCACTGTCAAATGACTTGATGAGTGTTTTTACAGTAGGAGTTGGCTCTGAGGAGGTGGATGATCTGCGACTCAGGCCCATTCCTTGTCTCAGAGCTGCCAAATCTCTCTCTACAGCATTCATGTAATTGTACACTCGACCACGTTCCTCTTCCTGCCTGAAATCAATATGCAGCCCATTTAAGGCATTTAAAAAACATTTTAACATGCAAAGTCTTAAAAAAAATCAACAAAAATTTGAAGCCAAATTAAAATCTATGGTCCAAATCGGTTATTACATTAACCTAGTTTTCTTTCCACTGTAATTTAGAAATAGATTATCAACCTAAATTATCACTGCAAGTTCTTACTATTTGTCAGCAAGAGAGCTTAAGCACCAGGTGAAAATTCTATCAAATCAATACTTGATTTAAAGCTTAATTTCTGCTCCTCTCTCTCAAACACACACACGTATACATGGATGGAAAAAATTGAGCCTTAAGTATTGCACCATTTCACATTAAAATAATCAGCTCAAAGGGGAGAATTTTTTTTCCACCTGCATAAACAGAAAACAACTTAAATGAATACTAAGGAGGTAAGAATACATTTCTGGCATACACCTTTAGGCAGCATATGAATCAGTTTTGAAAAAAAAAAAATTTAAGTTCTTTAGTACAGAATATTTATAGTGGTTATTGTATTCAGTGTCAGTCACAAGACAAGAATTGTTTAAAGCAACCTATTTTCTACAGTCTGCAATAATTAAACATTGACTGATTTTTGCTCTAGACACTGTAATAGACTTCCCTACCACCTTCCTTCCAATACAGTAGCTATACCACTTCTAAGGAATCTGATGCAGTTGCCTCTTTGTCTGCAGTGAATCAAATGTCAAAAGATGCTTATGTATAGATAATAATGAATATACTGACTGGAATCAGCAAGCCAATTCTACCTTCAAAAGTGCAACTGTAAACTCAAAGGTTCACTTGCAAGCAGTAATTGAACAATTACAATTCTGGCTGAAATGTATTAGTAAGAACCGTTCATATTACTTAGTTTGGAGATCTTACTTCAGATACGATGCCTTACACCCACCATTCATTCATCCAGATAATTTTCTATTTTCATGTAACCAGTCTGCTCTTCCTACCATCAGCTTTTCCCCAAGTTGCATAGCCTGCATTATCTAATATCCTACTAGATACTGGGTTAAGTGTCATGTAGCTATAAAACGCCTATCCATGTGGAAAAAAAATGCTTAATATATACACATCACAAATATCATTACTGTAATTGTAAGCTATACATGTATTCAATCCCTAGAGACAATGTACTCAGGATTCAAATGGTGCTGTCCAAGATGTTCCTATTCTATGGATTTGAGGACTTTAATACTTCTGAAAGACATATAACTCAGTTTCTAAATAACTGTAGTACCTAATTCAAGCCACAATACATCAGTCTGAATTGCTTTTATTAAAAACATACACAAAGCACCTCTAATTATTTCCAGAAACAATTATCAGTGGAAAGAAAACAGTACAAGATATACGCAGAATTAGACAAAGGTTTCTTCTCAGGTAAAAATTCAGCTGTATTTTTAACCATACCAAAAGCCATGGCTGCTAATAAGAAGTATGAATGATGGTACAGAAAAGCCAACACTGCTTGTTTTTCACACTGAGGGGAGTTAAATCATGTCCAGCTGTTAAACAGGAAAAATCCTCCACTTCAACCTGGTTTTGCAAAAGTGCCAAACTGAATATTCTTGGATGGATTAAATATACAGCATAATGAAACAAATATTGTTCTTATAAGTTTACCTATTTTGACCCCTGAAAGCCTGCATAAAGCAGCGTGTTGAAATACAGATCCTCACAGTGAGAGGTTTTATGAACTTCCAGAGTCTCAATAATAGTCAAGATACTGGATTTCCAAAATTGTACCCCCTCTACAAAAGAGACAATATCCCAGTTGTCTTTTGCATACTTGCGTGACTTTATTTCCTCCAACTCTTTAGTGAGCTTCTCATTTTTCTCCTGAGCTTCATGTAATCTACGCTTCAGGTCTCCTATCTCTTCCTGGGCCTCAGATTTTATATCATTTGCTATAACCACTGCAGTCTGTAGATCAGCTTGGAACTGACGCCATTCTGCTGACTCCTCCTATAAGTAAATAAAACTTTAAATTTAAAGCAGCAAGACTTTTGAAGTTAAAAATAAAAGTTATCCTTATTATTCATAGTTCCCCTATGCTGTTATAGGAAACAATTTACAGGAATGATAAAGGCCCTCATCTCTGGCATTAGGCACAACCTAACTCACAAGTTAAATTGAAGAAGTTTTGCTGGAAATAACTAGACTTCCAAAGTCATGAATTTCTTTTCTAGAAACAAAGAAAACGTTCAAAGTGGAGGGGGAAAAACAAAAAATAATATTAAACTATGCATCAGAAGACACAGGAACATTTTCTCCCAAGCCCAACACTGTATCTTCATGACACTGAGAATTTTTCAGAAGTTAATTCTTTAGTCTCTGTAGGTTAGTAAACATATTCCCATATGATGCCTGTCTCTCAGAAATAGTTATGTTAATGGTATTACATCTCATCATATTACCTTTTCACAACTTCACATGCAGGTCTTGTGACATTCCAAGTTTACAATTTATTGAGTTTTTAGGTTTTAACCTACCCGGAGTCTCCTGTGAAGATTCTTTATCTCCCTTTCCATGTCATGCTTTTGGTCCTGAAGTTTTTTAACTGTATCTGGAAAGAAAATCAAATTATCTGTAAGATCTTAGTCAGGGATCTATTTACGTAAAAAAGAGTAACTGAAATAACCTGCAAATGTTTTTAAAAACTTACTCGGAGAATACATTTTTATAACCAAAGCCACCTGGAGAAAAATAGTATGAGCACAAATAATTTGACAGAAAGTGTCAGTAAGTACATACTTCTCTATGACTGGTGAGGGGAATGGCATAAGCAAACTCAATTCTTACACAAATCCCAGTCTCTTCTCTACCCTTCCCAATATTGAAATGACAAAGCAATAACAAAGAGCAAATAAACGAGGTAGGTAATTTAACATGGAAAGATCGTAAAAACTTGGACGTCTGGGGGTTTTCTCTCTTCCAACGTAAGCTGTAGCTACATGAAGCCTTTTGATTCACAATTTACTCTCTGTCACAAAGCAGCTGACATAACACAGCCATGCCTTCAACGAGGATAAAATTCTACTCATGTTGTCAAGAATCTTACATTCTTGTCTATCAAGCTACTATTTGAAGTTGAAACAAGCTATATTTACAGCAAAGGGATAAACAGTCTATGAGATCACGTTATGAAAGAGATGGTCCCTTAAATCTGTCAGCAGCTATACAAAAGGGTATGCAGCTTGATCACCACCAACTCCTCATGTGGCGTCTGACAGACTGGCTACTGCAATTATTATTCATTTGTTACTTTATTCAATACACAAGGACAATGTGATTGATTACTCCATTCTTATAACTAAGCAACTAATGATGAAGAACACAGCATAAATTTCTAGTGTGTCACTTCACTGATCTTTGGATTCTAGGATGATTTTATTTCTATAGCATCATGTAACTATTTCCAAGCGGTTAAAATGATGGGCCAACTGACTGAATGCATTTTTTTGTTCAGGTTCATTATTCCAAGACCTGCTGGAAACAAATATTTTTCCTGTATATTAGCAATGCTCTTTCCACAAAAAGGTTGAAGGTGCCTAATAAATTTAGGCTGTCCAAAATACAAAACCTTGGCAAAGAGGCAAAAATCTACGGAACTGCATAATAAATGTTTCAATAGTCAGAAGACAGGTATATATACATTCATACAAACAGATTGATACAGTAAAGTTTTGCGCCTCTCATTTTCTAACATGAAAAAATTTCCAGTGCTTTTATTTGGGTATCAGGTGTCAGGAAAACCAGTAAACCAGGGTTTATTCAGTGACTTGTTCTGCCAAGTAAACCTATAGCTCCTTCACTACTCCTGGTCTTTTGTCAAAGGGCTTTTCTTAACAATAAAAATGAGGCTATGGCAGACTAAATGGAAAATAGTAAGCATTTCAAAATGTTCAAATCGGATGCAACAAAGACTAAGAACAGATTTAAGCTGATTTATGCTGATGTGTAATTCAGGAGCCTCAATTATACTCATAAGAACATTTCAATTTTTCAGCCATGGAATTCCTTTTGGTTTCTTCAACAGAAGAAATTCTTGAGTTTTGCCTCAACAGTCCCAAGTACAGAGGCTTTTAATGCCACAGCTAATTTCTTTACAAGAATGATATAAACCTCAGTTGTCCTGAAAACCTTTCAGGCTTGGAAAAGTTGAAATACTAAAATTAGAAAGCTATTTCTGTATTTATCTCCTCCTTACAAGACTGCACATTTTAAGATGCATCCAACTGATCTTCAAGCTTTGAAGATAAGCCTAACAGAGTGTGCCACTCAAATCTCATGCTACCATGATATTTAAGCAAAGCCCTCTAATTTTTAGCTTGTCTCTGTATACATAATTCGCTTGAGCTAAAGTAAGCACTGAGATGCCAGCTTTAGGTCAAAGTTATAAAAGTCACTCCCCCTCCCCACCCTTTTTTCCTTTAAACACATGCTAAAAAAAACCCGCTGCAAATTAGATAACTTTCAAAAGTGACAGCAAGTCAACATGGCCTAAAGAGCTTCCAGTAACATTCTGAAACAAAATCCAGTGGATGAACATTTTCTCTTTTAAAGACAGTTCAAAGAAAATGTGTTTTTAAAAATAAAATTTGTTCTACTACTAAAAGCAAGCTATAGTTCATCTAAAAATAACCACAAACCAGAAACTATAAATGCATCCAGAGTTAAAGCTTGTGTAATGCCATTGTTTTGAGCTTTTGTGAGATATGAAACGCACCATTAAGTTTTAGTATATTTATGCTTTGAAGTAAAACACAATGGTCTGAATATTCTGCAGTTACTATAAACAATACAGAGCATTTTACAGCAGTTGTTGGAAACAGTCGTCTTCCCCAATCAATCGAAGAGATAAAAAAAAAAAACCTGAAAAGAACTACCAAATTGCAACTGAATTTGAAACATGGTGAGAAACTAAGACTAAGATAAGTGATTTCACCTCTTACAGCCTGAACTCCATTCTTTGAGTTGTGCTACCAATTACAGCCTGAAAATTCAAGTAGTCAAAATAGGCACACAGGTAGCAATTCTCTGTACACCTGCCTTGTGGTATCCTTCCTTTCTGAATCCTCACAACCTCCATGATTCTTCTCTAACACACACAAACCCTTTCCACATGTATGCGCTGCAGTTTTCAGGATGGTAGGACAGGTACTTCTCTTCTACTGTTATCCAGTCTCCTTTTAAGGAGCATAGACAAGAAAGAGGATTGAGATAAAAGGAAAAGTAACTATTGTTTAGGATAAGCGAAGAACAAGGAGACCATTCTGATGAATTATAGGATAATCAAAGATGGCAAATCAGCAAGCTGCTTGTGTTTTACTGCAGGATTCAATTATGTCTATATTTTACAAAACTATATTGATTTAAATCACAGTTTGACAAGTCCTTGCTTTTTAAAAGGTAGATAAATTATGGGAAATGCAGACTACAAATGGTAAAGAAAAACATTACAACTACGGCTGGTGGGAGGAAGAAACTAAGATATCATCTGAATTTTATAAGACTGCCAGAGAAAAAGTATCACTGTATTCTGTATCTGTAACTCTTACTGATTATAATTAGCAGTTAGAATTTACCACTATGAAATAAAAATGAATATCAACATTCAATTATTTAATTTGTTTCTGGGAAAAAAAAAAAGAAAAAAAAAGACAAAAAACAATTAAAATATTCAGATATGCACATAAGTTTCAAAACATGACATTACAATTCCTGATAAGCAACGCTAAATCAAATAATCCTGACACAGACAAATCCACAATTGGCATTGTCGCAGTTTTTATACCAGTTACATTGGTTTGCCTTATACTAGCACAGTACTTCAATTTTTTTAGCATAGAAATGGCTATCCCAGTATAATCACATCTACACAGAGTAGTGCCACCATTACAGTTAATTTAAGAATTATAGCTTCCTTATATAAGGAAGAGGCACTGGTTACAAATCTACCAAAGCTCAGGCAATTTGCATATCAGTCTTACTTTGAGCTCATCACTGTCAGACAGTAGGTCTACACAGCAAGGAAGCTGATTTTTTTAAGGGTCCAACATTACCAAAAAACCCCCAACTTACTAACAATTAGAAAACTAACATCCAACTGACTTTTCCAACATTATGGTAGAAAAGTATGGTAATGTAAAAATTTAGTTTCACAACTGCTGTCAAGTTCCTTTTCAAAATAAGATACAACAGAATTAAAAACTAACGCTGCCAGCTCCATAGAAGAACTATTTATTCACTGAACATTAGATATATCAACCTTCTTGCTCACCTACCCTTGTCCAAAAAATTTACTGACTTAAATAGTTACAGACGAAGAGAACTGGTATGTTTAGCACATGTACCTTGTGCTAAGTGAACATGCAATGAGTATTTTCAGGCTTCAGAAGAAACATCTGACAATTGATAAGCTAATCTACAAATACTAATTTTCTGCAAATCAGGAGAAAAAGTTCTCTGAAAAAATTTCCCCACAAACTCTTATTAACTGCTTGGAAGAATAATAGGTTGCTTTTTTCCCCTTAGTCATCGAAGATGACTAATGTGACAGCTTGGCTACCTGACTACTGACAGTTTTTCTGAAGTCAGAAATGAAAACCAGAGGAAACACGCCATCTAGCGCAATGCCCGCCTCCCCTGCCAACTTCCAGCCTGCCCTGCCCTCTCCCAGACCTCACTTCCATGCCAGTACCTACAGACTCATCTCCACTACAGCTTGTTTCATCTCAGCGCACTAGTGAGGATACAAAACATACAAGTTATTTTAATATTTCTTAGACTTTTTAGATACAATACAGAAGCACTATGCTTAAAACTCCTTGTCCCACCAATAATGAGTTCAGCTGCCACTGGATGGACATCAGGAACATATTGTATGTTTTTAATCAATGCAATTTACATCCTACTGTCCACATCAAAGACATCCCAGTTTTTGCAGGCAGACATATTAACAGCTAAAATGTGACAGTTCCATATTCAGATTACTGTGAAAAATGTTTCATCGTATGTTCGTTGTGCTTCTTTTTGGTGTTTGGAAAGCCCACAATGAAGCGTGCCCTAAGTACCAGTGCTAGAGCATTTCACATTCCTACATTACTATTTAGTGTTGATTAACCGTTAAATTGAACAAAGACTCACCACCTCATCTATGAAACATCCTTCTCCTAACTGTAAAGTCTGTCTTTTGTGAATTCTTTAAGTGATAACTTTCCATCACTTATCACTTGTCATTTATCAGTTGTTTTGCCATCCCTTTCATTCACTCAGTAACTTTTCTGTTATGCAAATTCTCTCCGTAAGGGATGGGTTAGATTTCCTCATATTTTAAAATCTAAAAGAAAAGTTCACTAAACGAAAACTTTCATGGTTCTTTATGCTGAAAAAACACCATTCTTCTAACTAGTGCTTTATAATACCTAAACCTACACTAAATTTTCCACGCTTAAAAGCACAGGCATTATACATTTGGCTGACAGAATACCAGAACTGACCAAAAGTCTGATCAGCATAAGATAACTTACTACTAGTAAGATGTGCTTTTCTGTCACTTTAATAGAAATTATTAAAATTCTGTCTTTCATATGCTGTATGTACTACCTCCAAGTCCCAGATTTTCTGAGATGCTGTTCTTTGCTGTCATTACTTAGAGGCTACCACCAAGAAACTCCTGTATGAGGTTTAATTATGAACCCATAATGAACAGCGTTTTAAAGTGGTCAGAGAAAAATATTTTTTTAAGTTTATACTATTCTTCGGGTGCCATCCTTTCTTACCGCCACTAGATGCCACTCTCCTTCCTGCCTATAACTAAAATACTGCTTTCTTCCCTAAAGGATCACACCAGGCCATCAGCTAGTACAGTTGAATTTTCCAAACTATTCCAGGAGCTATGAGTAAAAAGACTGTCGCAATTTTTGTTGCAATTTTCTGCCCAGGCAGAGGTTTGTCCGCCCGAATTTTTACCAGTTTAAGTGAAATATCTGACAGCTATTTTGTACCCCCAAAGCAGAAGCATCTAAAAATTAAAGCTGCCTTGTAATCAGGTATTATTAAGAAGATACCGAAATGTTTACTTGACTATGGTGCTGTCTTCTGTATGAATGTATTTCAGTTAATGGACAAAACAATGCAAGTAGAAAAGTGTTCAATCTTTTTAAGACTTTGCTACCCAACAACTTCAGGAACAAAGTCAGAGCCACTAACCATGTGCCTGAGCTCCTGCTCCCAAATAAATGTCTGTCTGTGGTTTTGGAACAGAAAGAGAAAAAAAAAATTGCAGAATAAAAACCTAAAGCAATTTTGTAAAGAGTGATTGCCTTTCAAGATAAAGAAGGCTTGCTTAAGGAAACCAAGCTGACAGCCGCATGTCTGAAGACACTGAGCTTCAGTTGAATAAACAATTTAGCTTGCTTAAGACACTACCTTTTCTTGATAGCAGACCAATTAAAAAACCTTTCTATGAGTATTTCCCTTGCTGTTAAAAGGGATTATGTTTCGTGTTTTTTGCTGTCTTGTTTAGTCTTTGTATACCATGGAAGAATAGCAGATATTAGAATCCTGTAAGTAGCACTGTACAAATGCAGCTTGCCAGGGTACAGTTGCCCAAGTTCTTATTTAGACAGAGACTAATTGCAGAATTCCAGCCTGTGGCAGGAATGTCTGAGCAGGTCTTGGAGATCAGAGAGGGAACTAAGGCACAGAGAGCTAGACGAGTATACAGTAAACATTAATTTCATTGTAAGCCCCAACCATGTCTTGTACAGTGGCAGGAGTCAGCAGATAAGGTTTTATTCTAACTTGCTTGAAGTTTGTCAGATTCATTTTTAGGTTCACAGATCAGTTTCATGACTTGAGCAAATCCACACAGAAAGAGATATATAATACATGCATATTGCCATGTCAGCTCTGACATTTGTGACTTTCAGGGCCTCCATTCACCCATTTCTCCACTAAACCCACCTTTCTTCAGGTGGGAGAAATCATTAATTATACACATTCTCAAGCTACTTCGTAACTCCTAATATTTGGGCACTTGAAAGAGAGCATTCTTAAAAAAAAAAACCACCAGCAAAACACTAAATCATCATACAGTCTCCAAAATGCACAAGGAGCAGACTATTATTAAGTCTGTAATTACATGTTTTTTACTTTGAAAAACAACTTAAAAACAGCATTATCAGATTTCATATTTATTCTCAATTCACAGGTTTTCATCCCCACACCAACTACTACCGGGACTGTAAAAGCAAAGCCAACTTTATTTTTTTCCCCTAGCTTATAAGGGTTCTGCAAAGCCCAGTCTGACTTAAATTCAGACATACGAAAGACAAGTGAAAATATTTTCACTATTTCAGCGTTCTACTTCAGCTGTTCTTAAATTATCACTTCCCTCGCAAGAGAAACTCGTAACACTTACTCTCCAAATCAGATATGATGAGATTGTCATGAAGCTTCACAGCACGATGCTGCTCTACTTCGTCCTCCAACTCAAATATAGTTTCTTTCATGTCACTTCTCTCAGTCTCTTTTTCATCTAGTTCTGTCCGAAGTTTTTCTAGAGTCACATTGAGATCCTCAATTTGTTTCTTGGCTTCTTCTTGGAACACTCTGTATTCATCTTCAACCTGAAAAAGAACATATCCTATCATAACTAAATTGGTTGCATTTTAAAACACACTTTTAGTTTTGTAACTACCATACTTACAATATATTTCTGCAACCATAAAAAGTATGGGATAAGAAGTTAAGTGTAAGCCTTTAAAAATGTATTGTTCTAGTGCAACTATTTTCCTGAGCCAGAGTTAATCTCTTTTATTCCCAAGCTGAATATATGAGCATTCCCCAGCTACTCTAACAGCAGCATCCTGTATTCGAGTGAAGCAACAATACCATAGTACCAAGGCTGTGATTTCATGAACAGCTGATCCAATTTAACATCTAGCTGCCATGGAAAAGGGAGGAGGTGGTGGGTGAAACTCTTTACCCTTTCTTGCCAAAAAAAAAAGCCAGGTCTCTTCTGTGCATCAATTTTAGTGTCTGCTGGACCTGTGAGATGATGCATTTCCTTAACCGAGTCGCAGGATTCACATTTGTGTGTGAGATGTGCTAGTGAGTTGAAGTAGCTCTCGGAGGAGTCTTGCAAGCTATTGAACTGAATTAAAAAAAAACAGGGGAAGGAAGAGGTAGTAGACCTCTCCCTTTCAGGAGCAGCGAAGCTATTTTATCCTAACTCATGGAATTGCAACGTAAGTAACAAGCTGGGATCAGGGGCACACTAACATTAACCCAACAGCAAAAATAGGGTGTCAGAAAAACAAGAGAAATTAGGTCATGGCTTAGGGTGGGTCCATACAGTCAGGCATCAATTTTAATAGACAAAATGCCCTGCTTTAAATAATCTGTTTCAGTATTTTTTATTTTAATAGCACTACCCAACTTCAATTATTAAAATTATATATTTTTTTCCTCCCAAACTAAGGTTGATTCTAACTGGCTGGTGATCATGACTAACATGTTGATTTGCAACTAATATATAGTTCAGACATTAAATTTGGCATAAATTTTCTCATCAGGAAGATATACCACTAAATGCATACTTAAAGTTACTAAAAAAATTTTATTATTCTTATTTTTATATTAAATTATGGTAAACGCTTTTACTAGACATATTTACTAGATAATTAGTTATATTTGAGTCAAAATAGCTGTTCTAGAACTAGAAATATATGTTTCGATCCAAAACCCAAATAACACACAAGCTGCTCGTGGATGGATCATTAGTAAAAAAACCTATGTGTATTTGCCATATTTAATAATAATTGTTTAAAAGCTTATTAAAATGTTTTTTTTTATTTAAAACTAAAATATGTATTCACTACATTAAATCAAATTTGGTAAAATCTCTGTCTACCTCAAAATTAGTCATTTCTTGTGGAGAAAGATGACACTTTTCTTCCTTCTTTATCATTAGTTTATTCTAAGTTAACCAAACCAACTTGAATAAGCTGAAACTTCAAAATATTCTCTCAACACCTGTGAAAGGTCCTACAAGTCATCAGTAGCTGGGTTATCACTTCAAACTTTGACTCCCAGTACTTTCTCAGTGACATCCCTCTTCCACCAGTTTGGCACTAACTCCTTGAAACTCTTGCAGAAGGCATGCAACTTAAACACAAAATTCATGCAGTACCTTAAATACTGTTTAAGTTTGGCCTTGAAATAAGTTGTGCAATTTAAATACCAGTATTTTTAAAAAGTAACATGACAGTTACCCTGTGGCTGAATGTATCCATATAATTTTTAAAAAGGCCTCCGTCATTTTCATAACAAAGGTTAAGAGAAAGTAATCAATTCTAATACTATTGCAATTCGATTACCCTTGTAATTAATCCTTTACTTCTAAAATAACTACAGTGGCCAACAGTAAGTCATGGTGTATACGGGATGTTAAAATACAACAGTTTGTTTTAAACACTACCTTAGCAATGGCATCTTGCAATCGATTGGCATCATTGCGAGTGTGTGCCAGCTCTTCTTGCAGACTACTGGCCAATGCCTCTGCTTTTTCTTTATCCAGCCTGACACTCTCCAGCAAATCTTGTATATCTGATTTATCTCCAGAGTTGTGTATCGAATACAACTCAGCCACTTTCTGCTTTTCATGCTCTAACTGAGCTTTCAGCCTGTTCATCTCAATCTGGTCACTGGCTACTGTGGCTTTGTACTCCTCTAAGGTAGATGCTATCGCAGTTTTGCTTTTCTGCTCTGACTCAATAATCCGTTCCATGTGATGATTTCGTTCTTTTAATGCCCCTATCATTTCTTGGGCCTCTTTGTTGTCTTGTTCTGCCATCTTCAAAGTGTTGCTCAAGTGCTGCTGAACACCTAACAGCTGCTCTCGCTCAAACCGAGCGTTCTCTGCAAGGTCCATATAACGTTGCTCTAACTCCATGTAGCGACCACTTTTCATATCCTCATCAATTACATATGAAATATGGTGTTCATCTAAAAGGGATCGAAAATACTCGATCTGACGGCTGAAGTGTTCTAATTTGTCACTTTGCTGGCACAAAGATTCCATAAGGATTACTTTTTCCTCTCCAAGTCTTTCATTCTCACTGTTTAGCTCTTGTGTTATTTGTTGCAAATCTGCAAGCTCTTGAAGTGTGGCTTGGAGCTCTTCAGCTGTACTGTGTTGATTCTCTTCCATCTGATGTATCCGTTCTGTCAGACAGGCTACAGACACTTCACTTGCATTGCCACTGCTTCCTTTCCTAGATCTTTCTATACTTGGTACGCCTTCAGACTCAGAAGACGATGGAGCATCTAAGGCATCATCGCTTGATGTCAGTGGCTGATAAACTTCACTGCACTCACTGTCTAAATTATCCATGGAATTACTATGTTGGTTGTCCATCAAAGTGTTTTCATCCTGACTTAACAAGTCTTCCATTGATCCAGGAGCAGAACCTTCCACTGAAGATGTCAAAGTACCACCACCATCACTGTGGTTGCCAGCTGCAATCTCTGGACTCAAAGACTGATAGCCAAAGAGTTTTTCAGAGTTGTCCAGCCTTTGTTCCAAAGAAAAGCCTAATGCATTTAGCCTGTCTTTTAACATTCGATTCTCATTCTTCAGCTGGTTCAGCTCTTCTCGGATGGCAGTGTTTTGTTCCTGTAACTGTAGCAACGTAGACTCTACATCAGTTGGCTGATGGACAACAATGGCCTCTTTTTCTTCAGATTTTTCATCACCTTCAAGTTGATCTTCGTTAAGTCCTAGCTGAGCACGCATATCCCTTAGTTCATTCCTCAGATGCAAGATTTCCACATCTTTAGTTTTTGCTAATGTCAAAAGATCATTCACCTTTGCTTCCAATGCAGCTTTGTCACTGATTTGATTGTCCGATTTGGACTTGCTCATTCGAATATCTGATTCTGGATTGGTGCGACTACGGGAGCGTTTTGCCAGTACCGTATCATTGGTCCCCTGTCCAGTCAAAGGTAGCTTTTTGCTCTGGCTTAAACGAGAACGATCGCGTATTCTTTCTCTAGAAGAACTTGACTCTTTATTTCCAGATGAAGTGCTACGCTTAGTTGTAGAACTTGTACCTATATGTTTCTCTGAAAGTTAGGAACGTTAAATTAAAATACAGTATCTGTAATAGAAGGCTGTGTATTTTTTACCAGCAATATAGTGGATGATTTTCTGAATCACACTGGTAAATACAGTTCATAAAATACATTTAAAGTACACATTTATACAACCTTAATCATGAATCAGTGCAGTTATATTTTAATTGATACATGCTTTACCAATTGCTATGCTTTACCATTATTTTGAAAATGAGTTAGACCTTGAAGTTTAACATTTGCAAGTTTCTTTTTTTCTGTCTTCAACAGCTTCTGATAAATTGTACAAAAACTGCAACAGTGCTATTCCTACAAGTTCAAATTTGTCTCTCTCTTCAATAGATTTGAATGCAAGCTTTTAAGTGACGAATTGCATATTATGATTCCCCAAAACGAAAGTTAAGGTTTTTTGTATTTTAATCTCATTTCATAAGGACGAGGAGAGATTATTACTACTTTATTTCCAGACGCTTTACAGCTTTGCAAGCATTACTGAATCCAAAACATAGCAATGGAAGGCAAGATATATTTCCATCCATATTGATAACACACTAAATAATTTCACTTTTCTGAACAGTTTCTGAAAGCCCTCTTACTTTATTTCTGTAAAGCAATACAGAATGTCCAAAATGTTGACTGCAACAAGTGATCACATCTTAAAGATTTAGTGGTTGTGGCATGGATTTTTTTTTAAGCAAATTAAATTATTTTAGATAAATCTATGATTACATTAATTATATTATCTAGTTTTATATAGTAGTTGCATCATCAGTACTGAAAAAATTAAAAGGAACATCCTCCAAAAAGGTAATTACATTATTAAACAGGAAAAGAGCACACGAGTTGTTTGATTTGACTGTGGCCTAATTGACCACTTCATTAAGCAGCCTCAATACATAATAGGAAAATAAAAAGCCACCCAACTACCATCTTTAAGGATCAACATATCCATTTACCTGTAATAGTTTTGGGTTTATTTTCCAGACTGTTCATGGTCGTCCCTGAAGCTGAAGATGCTGTTGATACACAAGTGTTCTTCTTTGCCTTGACGCCATTGGTCATTGTCACTCCACCGCCACCAGCCATCCCTGCTAAGAGGTCATCATTACTCTTAGTCTGAAAGAAAGGGAAGAAGCAGCTTTAAGACAGCTGGCTGAGAAGTCTGCATAGCCAACATTTCTTCTGTTAAAGATTCCATCAGTTTAAGTACATATTTGACTAGTCATGCGTCTGTGCAAGAATGTTGAAAAGTATAAATGCACTGCACTGTGCAGAGTTGGTAAGTTGAAACTGGACTTTAATTCCTTACATATGATTTGACCATAGAAACTGAGTCTTCTCTCTTCCAGACAAAATGATCAATGTTTCAATACCAAGGAGAAAAAAAAAAATTAAGAAAAGCACAGTAACACAACACAGTAACACTTCTCAATTTTGACTGAAAGTTTGCTTAAGCATAAAAATGAAAACAATTCTTAGATAATTAAACCAGCAAATACTTGGAAGTTAGTATAATGTCCTTCAATAGAATACAATCAAGCATTTTCTGATGGACAAGTTCACAACAAAAAGATCAAACCAAACAACAACAAAAATCAATCCAACACTAATAAAATACCCTTTCTAGCTCAAAATACTAAGCCACAAATCACTACATACTAGGACAGTATTCATGGGCGGGGAAAAAGCCACCCTCACCATATATCCTTGCCTTGTTTTCACGCTCTTTGCTAAGCACTCTCAGAGATGGGATATTTGTTTGATGGACTTTTTGTCTGACCTCGTATGATCATTCCTGAAACTACTGTTAGCCACAAAAGCCGCGTGGAATGTGACAAGGCAGTAAGCACAGGAGTCTCAAGAACTGGATTCCCAAATAGAGAACACATCTTTTAGAATAAAGCAAACTCAGAAATACTAAGTTCTTAAGCATTAATTGGCAGACTTTACAACTCTTTAAAATGCAATTTTTCAAATGGAGAAACAATCAAAATATGCTAAACATTCTTCCTATTATAAGGGCAAGAAAAATTAAAATAAAACAGCTGTTTTAGCTGCATTCCTTAAGTAACTGTATTATTCAGCTGGATAACACATTTGAAATCTCAACCAGCATCCCAGCCAGAAGGTAGTGCTTAGGACTTTAACCAGTTACTTTACACCATGACGTTCAAATTCTGCAGGTTTATAACTTCTAGCTCCCATACATATTCATGTTAAAAACTATATGCCAGATATGATGATTCTATACATTAATAATGAAGGTACACGTGCTTAATTAAAAAAAAGTTGCCTGTCACTCCATTCTATACAGTTTCTTTTTGCAAGTGCGAATTTCAGAACAGTTAGGAACACTGATCACGATATTGTGGAAAGGGCACGGATGACATTTGTGCCACTTAAAAAGAAGAGCAGCTGCAAAACAAAAGGGAGCTTGGAAAGAGAACATATTTGTTCTGCATGCAGTTGTTAGAAATACAGATAATTTACAGATAGAAACAGGTATTTGTAAGGGTAAAATCCTCTAGGACAAGAATGTTTTTATTGAATCATGTAGGAAATGGTATAACCTTCTAAAAAGGTTTATAAAAGGCTGGAAGAAAACACATTACTCTGAGGCTCTAGTTTGATGTGCATCTAAATTGGCTTTTCTGCTATGAAAAAGCCACTGTTGTTCTATCCCGCTCTTCTCCATGCACTTACATACTGTGCTGTGCAAACTGAAGCCTTTTCAAAGGGCTCCTTCCTCCCAGGAGCCAGATCAGTTCCTTGACCTGCTATGTCACACAGCTGTGCAAAACAGTGGATGCAATGTAGTACCAACGGGAAAATAAAAATGTTGGAGAGCTACAAAATTGACAAAGCCCACACTACTGGTGCAGGGGGAAAGAGCTGAGCACATACTACTACTATATGACAATCCTCTGTTAACCTGTAATGTAATCAGATTTCGTATCTGATCTAAACTAATTTTGTGGGCATGGGGGTAGAGGGGGAGGGAAACAACCTTGTAATGCAACTATCACCTAAAACAAGATATTACAAAAAGGCATAGAACAGTGATTTTCTATTTTAACACTGAATCTGCCAATCAGTTAGCAAACATGATAGTTCAAACAAACTACTAGCTGTCAGCGTTTTTATCCTGTTGAAAGAGTGGGGAAATCAGATTAAGCTTTTAGACACTTATAGTACAAGTACATGTTATCAAGCCAAATAGGTCAAGATGTGACTCAGTTTGAAGAAAAAAAAAAAATGCTAAGTAAAATACACACTTTCTGACATTAGTCAGCTCCAGTCCTTGCTAACAAAGGAATTTAAGACAGCCATTCTTCTTCTGACCTACCCATAAACTATTCCTAGTCTAGGTTGGAAGGCGCTGCCTCCTCTGCAGCCAATTAGCAAAGTTTCTCAAAACTGTAACACTATACTCTTGGCAAAGAAAACTATTCAGCAAAGCTTTGGAAAAATTACAAAGCAGCAGCTCTCTTTTCTTAACGCTCCATAATGGCAACCATTCTTGACTTTAAAAATCAAAGTTTCAAATTTTCATACTGTATATTTTTTAATGAAAGCAAAATCAATGTCATATGTTTATTAAATAGCTTTTTCCTCAAGGAAGAACAGTTTCTCCCATTTACTGAAAACAGTGCAATCCTGCTTAGCATTAAAATCCCTATATTAAAATATGAAAAATTAGAAAATATCATAATTAGAAATGCTCATCCACACCTATTTTGATTCTCTACATAAAAAAGCTCTTTATAATTATACGATTCATATTTCATTTTCCCCCACATCTTTCTTTCAGTGCAATGAAACTTGAATGATCACCTCTACAATTCATTTCATCTTAGTTTCTCAACATGTATATCCTATTTACTGCACCTCATTCAAATCCATTTTTATATATATATCTAATTATTCCTACCTGGGATTTTCTTTGATGCTTGCTCTTGCTGCATTTGAAACATCAAACTTCACAACAATCTGTAATTAAGTTATTTCATTTTGCAAACAGAATACTGAAGCCTAGACACATGAATACTGAAAACATATTCTAAGTTTTAATATTCAAATGTTGGTGTCCAAGCCCTAGCTTTTCAGGGACACTGGATTTTGCAATTCATTTGTATGAAGTACAGCTGCCATCTAATTACAGTTGTGAGTGTTAGCATGATCACAAGCTCATTAGCTAAAGAAGTAAAAAAAAAAAATCTTGAAAATAAGAACACATTGTTATTTGCACAGTATTTTTTGACAGATTAAAAACTAGAAGTGGCTGGCAGTTAACTTTCTGCTGTCATACCGTGTGTGGGGTGGTGGGGGTTGCTGAACATTTACAAAAGTCCTGGGCAAAGTGGGAGCCAAAAACCTACGAAAAAGTAACCTATAAAAAGGCATTCTGAAGCAGACAGACCAACCGACCTCTGGAACAGTGTTCAGCTGTACAGAAGGGTGGGTCTCACAGTTTCTTCCTGTCCTCATTGTCCACACACTTTGAAAACTCAGCGCAAACAGGACAAATCTATGGAACAATGCATAGTGAAAGAAACCCACCCAAAGCTGAACACCAGCCTATAGTTATATCATGAAGGGGATAAGAAAAAAACCATACTATAATTAGAAAGTCATTTTCAATTTCTCAGCATTATTACTGACTGAATTAAGATTGGTGTAACTGTGTATTTCTAGTCCTTAATAGGTGGCTTTTCATTCAATATCCTACTCAAAGTTTTCTGTATCTATATGCACACTTACTTTGAGGATCGAATAAATTAGTAAGCTGTTGCAATTCAAGTTATTTAATTCTAGCTATGGTTGGGGTCTTTTTGTCAAGGAATATTAAATCAAATTCATAATACACACACCAATTCATCAAGTCTAAGAGAAGATCCTACAACCACTATGAGGAAAACAATGTATCAAATGCTTCATCAGCAAGATCAAATATAAAACTATACAAAAAATTATTTTAAAAACAATACAACTTATTATTGATACTTCTTTCAAGCCAGTAATTATAGATGTAATGTGCCAATATCTGTAAGTCAAAAAAATACAAACAACTAACTTTGTTGTATAAGTATGGAACAAGCAAAAAGGCAAGAGTCGTCATTATTATTCAGTCACATAGTTGGCACAACAGCAGCTTAACAAGTAAAAGACAACCAACTGTATGAGTAAGCCTGGCTGTAACATGAAGCTGAGAGAAGTCTTAGTAATTTTCATTGTGCCTCAAACATACAATTGTCATAAATTCTAATCCTACACCCAAACATAGCCAGAAGTGTTACCAATATAACTAAAATTGTGAAAACATAATGGGTCAAATTTCTTCAGTGTTAGATCATTCTCCTCCTTTATCTTATTGAGAGGTATAACATAAGAAACTCGGTAAGTAAACTACAAAGGACTGTTGTTTCCGTATTCTTTGAGAGGTTTCTAGGAATACAAAATAAGTAGCGTCAACAAGCATCAAAAGATTAAAGATAAGAAAACTGCAAGATACGGTGGGTGGCAGAGGAAAGGGGGAGCACCGGGAGAAAATCTCGATGAAACCTGGCTCGCAAGTTCATCAGCAAAAGTATTAACCATTCTTTCATAAAAGAAAAGCAAGAAGAAAAGAGAGAAAGGGAACACACCTTTTTACTTCAGTAATCCTGCACAGCTACTACAGAGAGACCTCAAGCCTTACCACTTTTTAATTTTAGGTCTTTATTTGCCAGTTATTTAAAATGGCCTATCTGGCTTCCTGTAGGTGACAGTGGTTCAGGTCCCAGCTGCCGACACCAGCCCTTTTCCTTGTTCTGTTCATTTGCTCCAGGGCAGCAGCAGCAGCGCCACAGCTCTGCATACTGGGCTGCAGAAAGGCAAAAGGAGGTGGGTCCATCCAGCCATGTTTCCATGCCAGGAGAGGGAGGCAGACCAGGCAGGCTGATACCATCCGTCCAATCCACATGTGTTTGCTCCCAGGTGAAAACCCCACACCAGCACACCTCAGTATGTCTTATTTTTCTTGGTTGTTGAAAACCATACACTCCTAAATCCACTGCCTTGTTTTGCTAATACAAGAGAAAACCTCTACCTTTGAACTTGTTCTAGGAGCAAGAATCAACTTGTGAAAATTCAGTTCAAGTAGTACTTCACACAAAGCAAAGGCCAAAACAGCTAGAAGAATGCAGCTGCACTGACCTTACACGGACCACTGATATCAAAAAGTTTCTCATGTTAGATACCTCATTAGTTCTTTTTTCAGAATTCATAAATAGCTCTTATCAAATCCCATTAGTCACTGACACACCATTCAAGTGTAACACATGACACTACTACTAACATTCATCAGAATGCAACTTCCACTCTCCCTTTGCAGAATAGCCAAGTTCTGCAAAGTATATTGCTTTCCATCACATCACACACTGCAGTGTGAAAAATACAGCATGAATGCCACACAAGGTCCTATTACCCTGGCCAGTGCTGTGTAACTACCCAAATTCCCTTCAGTTACCCATACAAAAAATCTCTCGTCTAAGCTGCATTAAAGATATGCCTTAAAATTCTACTCTTTTTAAAGCTTTATTGTAAAAAATATAAATAATCAGAACATTCTATACCTTCAAAAGAGATGCTGATGTCCCGGTTTTGGGGAGTTTTGTTACTGCAGACACTGAGGAGCCGTTTTCTGGTTTGGCTTTTTCAGTTGTTTGAGTTTTATTTACTCCAGGCACTTTGGGCACCGAGCCAACACTCCTGCTTGCTTTCTTCATTCTGGGCTGTCTGTTTATGATGCATTTACAAACAAATCTACAAGCAGAAAGAAAAAAAATTTTAAATATAAAATACAAATGAAAAGCAATGTCTTTTTTATAATGCTATATTTAAGACCAGAAGTTCACAATAGCAGTAAAGACCACAAATTAGAGCCAAACAAAATGCACGTGACTGACCAATGTTTTCTGCTTTTTTAAAAAAGGGATTTTTACCAAGAACTAAGTGCTTCCTACAGCTCCACTCCAAATTAGATTTTTTTTTTTCAATTCTCTTTCCACAAATGGCACTGAACTGAGGATATTTTATAAGTGACCCATGTTGCTGAGTTCATTCGTTAGCTAGCAAAAGAAAGGCTTATTAGGGCAGCAATGTTCTTTATTTCTGACTGTGGGAAGGAAAATACCGTGGGAGTAATCAGGCAACAGCCTGACTACCAACAACACTGGATCTGAGAAAAGATTACCACCAGCTTGGTAACTAAAGTACTGAGAGAGTAACAGCAGTTGCAGAGAAAAAAGTATTTTATAAAAATTAAAAGAAGTTGAAAAATTCAGATTCCCTGAAACCATTTATTATTAAAAATCACATTAAGTAACACATGGGATTTTACAAAATTTATTACTAGTCATATGATTATGAGGATTATCTCCAAGAAGAAACCAGAAGTAACCCACGGTGTTCCATGGTCTACAGTCAGGACACTTCAGCATCTTCACCTTGCCTTCAAGTTTTCTCAAATAGCAGACAACTGTCAATACTGTCATTCCAACCATGAGCAAATAAATGAAACCCTGGAAAACAAAGCTGACTTTACTCAAACCAGGAGCAGCTCCAGCAGAGCTGAACACTGCAGTTATCACAAAGAACTGCTAATTCTGGAAGACAGCCTAAGAAAGGGTAGACTGTCCAACTGCCACAACTTGAAGCATGGAGGACTACCAGAAGGACTAGTCACATTGGTACCTTCTTCCCTCTTGCAAGAGTGGGATAGTTGGCAGCTGTTTTCTTTGTCTCCCCTGAGTTAGAAGACACAGGATGGAAGATTAAGAGGAGGAAACTTCCACTCGCCTTTCAGTCTTACAGATTCTGGGTGGAACTAAGTGATCAGGTTTATCTGAGCCCAATATCCTGTGGCTCATTAGAAACATGAAACACATCTAGTTGTTTCCATCTCTTAAAAAGTGAAGCATTTCAAAAGCACAAAAAGCAGAATGATGATTGAGTGCATGAGATGTGCTACACAAAAACACAGTGATCAGTACTAATTCATTTCAGCTAACGAAATTAACACCATACACTAACACATGCTTCTTCCTCCCCATCAGCACCTCAGCTGCACACAAATATATTTTAAGTCTGACTTTTATCAAAATCAGTAAAACTCCAGGAGTTTTGCATCCTCAGACCCCTAAGTGCTGTTAACAGAAGCAACAGGAAGTTTCATTTTAAGACACTGAAAGCATTTGTTTATAGCTTCCAGATTCCCTTTAGTTCTGAAAGCTGGCATGAACAGACACAGAAAACTTTGTTTGCTGCTGCAGTTTCATCATCAGAATGTCAAAAATGCACCGGTCCTGCCATACAGCTACCAGTAATCAGAACGCCTTCACAGAAGATTAAATAACTGAGAGATAATTTGAAATGAGACACTCCTAAGAAAACCAAACCCAAACAAAAGCCCCATGAAGGTAATATGTTTGCTATACACACATAATTTTAAGTGGTACAACTGCCTACTAGATTCCAGAAGCAGATGCTAATATTTACAGGTAGGACCAAGTTGCCACACTTACATTTCTTGCCTTTTTCATGTTTATGAGTTGAACACTTACTTGTGCTTTTGATCTTATTCAATTGAAAACTAAAACTGAAAAGACCAAAGAGGATAGAGTTGTTTAGGAAAACTGGCATCATTACTATTGAATGATATTTTGATGTTCTACAGACTACATAAGAAAAGTTGCCCATAGGATGCTTGAGAAATAATGAAATGATTTTTCAGTGCACAGCTTGTTGTGAAGCTGACTGCATTTAAAGAATTACCTCAAAGACAAAAACTATACTCATGCAACAAATCCAGTAAATCAAAACCACAGCTTTTTGACAGCTCATAGAGCTGGAAAACCAGTGCTATAACGAAGGTTAGGGTACTGGCAATGATATGACTACACATATATATATGACTATATAGTCATATACACTTGGGCAGATATATATATATCTATATATAGTATATATACACTTGGGCAGAGCTTGACAACCTTGTCTGGCAATCTAGATAAAGCAGTAGCTCCAGCTGGCCTGCATACATGCAGCAATGGCCATTTGCAATACACATTTATCAAGCCTACAGAGCACATTCATCAAGTCTAACACATCTTACAACATGCCAGATACATATTGCACACATGATCTTTGCATGCACAGTAAAAGATCAATACATTTGGGATCTGCTTATTATAGCAAGTAATATAGTAACATAATCCACTGGATGTATAATCTCAAAAAGAAATACAGGCTAACATTAGCTTTTACAATACAAACCATTTATATTCTTATGAATATATCACAGAGGTCATCAGTGACAAAAGACTGTGTGAAGTCAAGTGTTTCTCATCCATAATGGATTTTTTAAAAACTGCATGTTTTAGAAGTGTTCCTGAAAACATGCAACAGTATTTGCTTCAAGAACAGAAACTGCATAGCAAAGTGATGTAAATAAGTGAAATAATAAATGATAAATGAAATAAATGATAAGTAACTAAGTATAATCCTCATGTTTCATTACAGCATTATTTTAAAATATCCATAAATTTGACATTGAAAAACACTATTTGTGATTTACTGAAACTCAAAGGTAGAAACTTCAAAGATTCTTAGAGGACAGGGAGGGTTAAGTACCACTGTTCCTGTTTTTTTCCAGAGAAACTAAGCTCCAGTAGTTACTTTCTTACTGAAAGAAGATTGTGTCATTACAGTTTAAAAACTGAGAAAAAGATACAAATGAGTCCAACAACTTAAAATAAGGACCAGACATTAATTAGCATTACAGGTTCTAAAAGCAGCTGCTCACTCCTAAAGTGAATTTATGACCTCTTGGTGCCAAATTCTCCCCTCCCACCTTCTCCAGGAAGGAAAAAGAGGATGGGGTTTCAGCACTGAAAACAGAAGACATCCATATTGTTCAATTTTAAGTGGAAAAAGCCTTACTTCACCCAGTTTCTCAAAAGGCAGATATCACAGATAAAGACTACCTTTATGCTTCTAAAGAAGAACATCACATTCCTTCGGAAGACACAGTATTAGGAACCAACAATAAATTTGTCTCTGCCCAACACTAAATTTTAAATAAGAAATAAAATGCTTACTAGCCAAATGAAACTTTCTGAAGATTAACACACAACACTAATATTTCAAATGAGAGCTAAAATATTATTTCACTATTGTTTTAAAAAGCAAATACTGCATATAAAACTGTAGTTTATATTTTGCCCTAGGGAGAAAGAAGGAATTACTGAAGACTTCCTCTCCCTTTACACACAATTCCTCCCACCTCAAAAAAAACGGGGGAAAAAAAGAGTGAAGTAGAAGCTTAACACTAAGAAGTTGCAGTGGAATTAAGAGTTGTAACTCCATGAGACAGTCAGGAAAGACTTTCAGAGGTCCCTTATATCATACTACTAAACAAAATACTCATCTATCAACAGATGTTACTGGAAAACATTTGATTAATGCTAGCACTACAGTATCAATTATAAAATTAATCAGGATGGAAAAAAGCCAAAACAAGCCCAAAATATCAGATAGAAAGACTGCATTCCTAAACTCAAATGTAACTATTCGCTCTAACCTGTATCCTTTCCCAGACGTCTCTCTTTCCACAGCACACATAGTACAGGAAACAAAAGAGAATCTTGTTCAGGAGCGTGCTCTCCTTGCTCTGGTGGAGGCATGTGAAACCAGTCCTGCATTTTATACCAACTGCAAATACAACTCCATAAATAATAATTTAAAAGTGTTTTGCCCAATAGCATGGCTCTGCTCTTTACTGTAAACTGATATGATACATCCACCCAGCCAACATGAAATGCTTTCAGGGTTACTCTTATGTACTCTTTAGAAACCTGAAAAGTGAAGGGGGGGTATGATTTCTTACTGTGATTATTTTAATCTCCTCCATTATTTAATATGCTTATTTATGCTAGTATTGCTGTCACAAAAGTAAGGCTCAATTACAAGAGTATAAAAAATAGCTTCCTATGTCTGTAAGGTGAGAGAGAGTTAAGCAGCAAAGAAGGTATTAGCCTTTTGCCTTTAGCTGAAAATATAAAGTATCAAGAGGTATGAAGCAGTTTTATCCATTAAAAAATTGTGAATTATTAAGAAAATGATAAATAATCTTAGAATTATCTTTTAAGAGTTCCAGAAAAATAAAAACAACGGATCCCTCAAATTTGAGGATACTGAGCATTTCGGAAACATCAAATACAAATAGAAATATTCACATCTAAGAGCAATGGAGTCAGTACACTTTCACTCTCTATTTGTACAAGTTCTTTGGTTGAGTTTGAGTTTAAGTTCAAGGCTGACAACTTTTGCCCAAATAATTAGGGAATGACATTTTTAGGTCACTTACACAGTCCCGAAAGGCAGAACTGTGAAGAAAAGATTATGAAATACAGCCTGTTCAACCCCCTGTAAAACACAGATTCAGAACTTCCCCAAGTCTCTGCAGGCAAGACAGTATAGTCACCAGCAACTTAAGGTCTGGGATATGAAATAAGCTACATACTAAGAGACAGAATTCTCTACATTTATAATGTCCACAGCTCAAACTTTTAGCTTCAAAGTTTGCTGATGCTAGAGGGTTATTTAAGATACCAAGGATAACAGGAAACTGCACGGAATCACAGAAGACCCTTATGAGACTAACTGGACAGTAAAACAGCAAATAAAATTAAATGTAGGTAAACACAAAACAATCTATGTCTTGAGGGAAAGCAACCTTAGCTTCATACATAAATGTGCTCTCAACTCAGCAATATTGCTCAGCAAGACTTCAGTGTTTTGATTCACAGCTTCATTAAACTATTGGTACAGTGTTTGGGATAAGGCAAAAAAAGCAAAGCAATTCCAGGAATTATTAAAGAAAGGAATAGAAAACAAATAAAACACAAATAGCGCACTCAACAAATCAATTTTTTGCCCATCTTCCCACACGTAATTGGTATGTGCAGTTCTGGTCTCTCAACCTCAAAAAAAGTATTTCTTATAGACCTGAAAAAGGTTCAGCAAAGGGCAAAAATAAGATCAAAGATACATAATAGCTCCCATGAGACATCTCACAGACAATATGACAAAAGCCTATCAAATCTTGAATGGCACCGAGAAGGGACTGGCTGTTAATCATCTCTTCCAGTACTAAAACTAAGGACTAACAAATGAACACTATCTCAAGTTCAAAATAAGAAAAATGAGCCGTATTTTTAATGCAGATTGAAGGAATGTTGGGGCTGCATGAAGCGCAAGTGGAAGGGGAGACTGGACATGCACAAGGTAGAGAAATTCCCTAATGGATGCTAAATAGCTGAGCACAAAGGGCTCCGAAACCCCTCTGAGCCAAAAATAATTGCAGGATGGGAATGTGGTCAGGGTCGGAGGGAAGACTTCAGTTTTGTTTTTTTTTTCCTGAGGCATCTGCTCACAGCCACGTCTGGACCCAATGCACCAGGTGGGATGGATCCCTGCTCCAGTCAGGGCGGTGTCTGCTATGTTCTTATGCCGTGAGGAAAATACACAGATGTCAATGATTTATGGGTGCTGCAATTTTGGAACAACTGCTGCAGGTAATTTAGAGAGGAAAGACTTTCCTATCACTTTCTATCTTAAAAATTCAAAAGGGCCTTTACAGTTTTCCATTACAAGTTGTGGAATGACAAAAATAGGAATTCTACCTTTAAGTTACATTATCCATCCACTGTTTTCAAGCCACATTTGCTATTGCTACTTCTCTTTTAAACAGAAGGGAGGAAAGACCAGAACTTTGGGCAAGAATTGGCTTTTATACACCTAAATTTCTCTACTCCTTCTTTGGAGAAAACTTCAGAGCTGTAACTGCTGTGCACAATGTGTAACCGTTGCAATACTTAACATTCCAGACAAGTGACAGGAACATTTACAGAAGAACTCCTAAACTTATTAACTGTACTCTAAAAGCCTTTTCATAACAAAATTAAATAATGTGGTCTTGTTTTCAAGCTCCTACTTTAAACAACTGCTATTTCAAACCACTGCCGAGGAAAGAAAAAACAACCGTTCATCAACTAAATCCAACTGATTCTTCCTAGTGTGGGGAATCTGTTTCACAAGGAAGGGGAACACTGTCCATAACTCGGTCTCAGTACTAACTTCTACACTGACTGCACCTTCAGAAGGTTTCTTTTTGAATTACAGTTTTGGAAACCAGAACAAAAGACCAGGTAAATCTATACCTTATCGGTATCCATCCTAGAGCTGATTAAAAAATATTCTAAATGGGCTAAATACCCTGCAGCACGCCCATTAAATAGGGCTGCTCACACTATAGATGAGAATACCATCCACATTACTATTATATAAGTTTTTTTGTTTCACTGGTGTTGATAATACATGTAATGAAAAATATCCTTATATCTGAAGGCAGTCTGTGTGTCCCTTAAAGTGCAAGTTGAGATAAACCTCAATCAGCAGAACATGATAAAGGAAACAGAAGAGGGAATATAATACGTACAATATTAGTACAATAAACGTGGAGAGACACTAAAACCTGCTTTTGGCTACACTGTCATTTTTCATTCCTTTTGGTAAACTTCACAGTTGCACCCAAATTTTAAGCCATGCTCTAACAGATGATGTAATATATACCTATTTCCTGGATAGTAGTTACACCTCTATGTCAGATTTTAAAGGCTTAAACAAACTTAGCAGAAATCTCAACCTTCTCTGTAAACCCCTTAGCTTAATATTCCAATAAAATAGAACCAACTCTTATTTTGGCACTGTAGGTTTTGGCACTGTAGGTAAAAAAAAAATTTAGCACAATAAATTTCCCAAAGGACTGGCCAACTTTAACTATAAAAGCAGCTAGTCTAAAAAGTGATACTTGGTCAGTTAACCACATTAACTGAAAGTGTTCTTACCTATCATCATTCCAAGCATGCTCTAAAGTAAGCGTTATTACAAAAATCAATAACCGTCCAGTTACGAAAGTGTATTTAGTGTCATATAACCCTAAATATATACTATATGCCTTAACCAACAATCAGATTCCCCCGCAGAAATTTTCCTTGCACTCTCAGGGAAGTACTTTCAAAACTAGCAATGTACAATTTTAAGGAATTTGGCAGAATAGCACAACAAAAGGTGCACGACTAACACAAGAGCTTCCTTTTGTTTCAAATTGACTAGCTCAGTAGATAACATTTTATTGCGATGTACTCTGTCTCTAGCACAGCTGTTCCCAAAAGTGCTGGCTAGAGTACGTGACCAGTGGTGACCTTTTCCCTTTTGTCCATTCAAAACGTTGTTAGCTGAACTCTTGTATCAACAATTGCAGCAAAGGCTTCTGCAGCATAAAGTTCACAGGGAGAAGAAAGGCAGGCAGTAGCCTAACTCCCATCAGAAAAAGAGGGAGAGAGAAACGATGTGCAACGTGCTATTTCAGGAGCTAGACCAGCAGCTCCCAGCACAAGTATGTTACAGGTAAAAACTGTGAAATAAGCTAATAACTTCGACCAGGTCCCAAGTTCATCCAAAACACTCCATCAGATGTTCAGTTCATGCAAAACCCAAAAAACCCCAAATCCAGTTTCCAGCATGGTTAAAATGACAGATCTGTTCTTACCAGCTGTTGACTAATGTATTCTCAACTTGAGGACTTTGTATTGCCTGGATTTCTGGAACTGGGAGGTGACTGGGTGCTCACTATGTCCACTTCACCACCGACCTGGTCTGGCAACATTCCTGAAAGCATTGCACCAAAAAAAAAATAGAGAACAGGAGAAGCACACAGAGATACATGCCCCCCGAGGACCTTCCCAGCCCCCAGGTGCTTACGGCTCTGGGATTCCCAGCCCCAGAAGGACCATCCCGGTCTCAGCTGGACCAAGGGAATGGCCCATCCACAAGCCAGCCTTGCTAAGGGGCTAGGGGAGGGAAGTGCCTGCTGGGGATTGCTTAAGCTAGTCATGAAAATAATTTAATTGTACCCTGCCACCAAAAGAGGCAGTCCCACCCCTTCCTGAGTCCTCTCCCTTCTTTCAATTCTAGACATCATAGATCATTTTTTGATGAGTTGGTCTTTCAGTCAGATCAGGACTGATCTGAGTCACCTTTTAATTGCTAGATACTATGCAAAGGAAGCAGCGGGACTGTGCACTGGGAACAAGAAGGAAGGCTCACCCTTTCAGAGACGGTATAGCCCCAAATTTGTTTTAATTCAGTCTCAGGCTATTGGATACTCAGCGACAGCCCTGATTTAAATGAACCTCTTACTTGCTGCCCAACCACCACCACTTTCCAAGCCATACTATTCTGTGGAGCCACACGGTAAGCTAGATGAGGAACTGGATAGCTGTGTTATATTTAAGCAATCAACACAAGACAAAACAGGGCACTCAGACCATCGCAGAGGATCTGAATATTGGCTATCTATTGGTTTGAATTCTGTGCTCCGACCCACATCTTCCTTCACTTCCAAGACCTGTCAGCAGCACATTCATTACTTAGTTTAAAATCCTTCAGGCTTGGCAGACAGAGAAGAGACAGAACTGCATGCAAATCTTTCCTAAATACCCTGGTATCACTAGGAGAGGAGAATTTACTTACCCCAGTGTGGAAGCCCAAGGACATATATTTGAGTCATATAGGAGAAAAGTCTTTGGGAAAGGATGGAGAGGCTCCCATCTGCAGCCACTATTTTTTTTTTCCTCGCCCAGGAAAAAGGATAAGATACTGTTTCCCTTCCACATTTTTACTCTAAGCCTTCCAGAAAAGGCTGAATCACTAACCAGTTTATGGAGTCCCTGTTTCCTTGGACAGTTTGGTTGTTGGAGCAATGCAGGACTCTACATGTGGATGGAGCCTGGGAAAGCACTAAAAGCTCAGGACCAGTCTGGCATCCCTACCTGATGTGACTGCTGATGTGCTGATATCACCGTGGTATGCCAAGTACCTAACACTTTAGCACTTTCCACTGTGAAACACTTTTACGGTATTTCTTTGAGAAGCTCCTATACCTCCAGGTTTCATGGTGAGCTTTTGATGTTTGGCTGAAGGCCATTCCCTCCAGAAAAATGTAGTCTTTCTACTAAAAAAGTCTATATTGAAGTCTTTATAGTTATTTTTTCTTCCAAATATCCTTTACTTACAACATTAACATCCATAAGTTATAGACTTAAGGAAATTTTCTTCTGGAGATAGGCACTATTTATTTTTTACAGGTATATATCAGAAACATTTTCAGAAAAGTGTCAGGAAGTTCTTATAATGCATAATTGGATAATTTTATGTTTTTAATACAGCAAATTTACTTCTGAACTTGAAATGCAAGTAGACTGAAATATCATGCGCACACTTGGAACTACATTATTTAAAGTGTTTTTAGACTTTTTCCTGAGTGAGCTTTCATAAACAAAATTTATACTGTTTACTAAGAATTTGAAAGTGTTGGGTATCTTTCGATCAGATACATATAGTTAAAATGCAAAAAGAAATAGGTACAAAGCCTAGAATACCAGCATATGGAAGATCAAACCTTGAAAGCATAATATAGAGTTTAGGAGCACATGCTATAACCAGCAGTTTCGGTTTCTTTATGACAACTGATGTGTAAATACAAATCCTGCCATTAACAACAAGCTTTTAGGGCTGAAAATACCGATAACTTTATAAGCGGGAAACAAAAGGAAGTTAGGAGAGTCACCCAAGATATATAAAAAGCTAGTGGTCCAAAGATACGGGACCAAGCCCATGTATTTTGAATCGATAAGAGGGAAGGGCTGGCAGCACTGCGGAATGGCACAAGCCATGGGGACCTCCAGCAGATTCACTCTCCTTTCCATTAGCTTTAGTGTGTTACTTACAGTACTGACTGCATCTGGAAGAAGAAAAAGACCAATGACCACAGCACTGAAGAAAGGGGGATAGGCCATCCTTGAAAATCCATAATGCTCACTTAATTAAGCAGATTTATACTGGTAAAGGATGTTATCTACTGTGAAACAAGGACACTTCATTATTAAATCAGGATTCTGGATTCTATTCCTACATCTGCCCATTTTCCTCTACAGCTTTGAGACAACCAGCTCTTTGTGCCTGAGCTTGGTTGTAAATCACAGTAACATCTATCATAGCAAACTATCAAAATCTTTGGAGAATGGCATAACACGACCCGTAAACTTTGTTTCAAAGTCATAGGGATATCCATACTCACAGGTTGAGGAAACCCTCTCCTGTAGGCTTTTATAAGGCTACAAAGAAGAATAGCAACAGTTGTGGGGGGGAAAAGTTTATATTAGAAAGTGTTCATTTTAACATCTTAATTCTTGATGAAAAGTTCTCAATTATAGTCAAATCCAGTGAGAGTGCCACATTCAAGAATGTATCTCACATTTGCAAATCATAAGTCAAGAATAATTTGATGACAACAACTTCCAGCAACTGTATCTATTTAAGAAGTTCATTTCCAGAAGAGACATGTAATTGTCCGTTTGATATAAATGAGTGCAGATAAAAAGTAGCCTTGCATGATTCTGTCATTGCAAGGAAAGAAAGATCTTTTTTGTCACAGAAAACAAACAAAAAAGCAAAACCAGAACTTCAAGTGAACAGAGTTACTCAGTCAGATTTGTGGTAGGAATCATGTCTATAAAGAACAGTTTTAATTTTTTTTGTCTTCCTGCAGAAAAGACCTTCAGGGACTCGAAGGAAATACTTGCCATTAACTATTTACAGTGCTGGTTACTTCTTGAGGAAAAGCAAATTGAAACAGAGAAGACCAGTTTTTGCAAAGAAAGAAAGATTTTTAACTGCACAAGAGATGCTACTTTAAATGCATACCCATTATCAAGTCTCAATGTCATTTAGCTTGCTAAATAAAAGAAACTTTAAGCTCAGTACAACTTGGCAACTCAGTAGAAAAAACAACAAAAAAAATCCTATGGCTAAACAGAGAAAGTCAAGCTCTAATAGATCATTTTATAAACTTGTCTGTGTCAGTTAAGACTTGTCAATATGAAGACTGCCAACATCTTAGCAAAGAACAGTGAAATATGTTGAAGAAGCCTCTCCAGCACCAACCCTCACAGAACAACAAATTCTGTAGCCGAAGTTTCAAGAAGGCTCCATCTGCCAAAACCACTGTGTTGCTTTTAATTAAGAACGTATATAGAAAAGTATTAATAAGAACACAGAAAGTTTCAAGGAGTGTCAAGAATGCCAGCCTCTTGGTCAAGCGTTCCACCCACCCCCACAAATGTATATCCCATAGGAAATCATTATTCACTGCATGTACATGTGCAGAACACGTACCCTACACATGTAAATGACCAAAGTCAAGGAAATGTTTTTAGCATCAGAAAAATACCAATACCTTCAGGCTGATGTTATCAAACACATCACTCGAGTACCTCAATACTACCTTTATTCTTTTTTAATACTATTTAAGTAGTAGATGTTAGATGCTCAGTTTATTTTCCTGAATAAAACTGCATATACACTAGTTAGTTGCAGGCGATCATTAGCTTGGCTTCATTCTGGCAAATAGTCCTGGAAAAATCTAAACTATGATTTTTCCTTTTTTTGGTACTGAAACCTTGCAGATTGATCCCCTTTAAAAAGTCTCCTTTTACCTAACTTCACAATTTATTCTTGTATTACTCTTCTTTTCTGTAATTTGGGAAGCTACTAGTTCTGCCACTTATTTGCAACACAGTGGCAGTTCTTTGCAAAATTAAGATATCCTGAGACATTTACTTATAAAGATGAAGATCAAAAGTTTTAGTGCCTTTACAGTAAAGAAAAAGTCCTCTTTCCCAAAGAAAATCATGCATGTGTGTGTGAAAATTCTAATAATGAATTATTTATATGTTAAAAGATAGTATCCTATGATTACTTGCAGGCTGCATTAAACTGTTAAGTGCTCCAAATGGTGGCTTCTCTGATCATTTCAATTGGAATAAGCTCAAAAGAAACAAGTAATATGTTCCTTGTGACTAGTCACTTAAGGCTATGATTAAGTATATAACTCAGCTTCTAACACCCGATTTTTCTCCCTTTTTCAGTATAAAGACTAAAAATAAGATCAAACGGGGTGATTTTTGAAGCCAGGAAGTACAAGCATAACATTTCTTACGCTGTTTTTCCCACTGAGCAATTCAGTCACATTAATAGCATTATACACTTCTAGAACTGGATCCTAGTTGGCAAGACAGGCTCTAACGTTGCAAGATCAAGGCAAGAAAAAAAGAACTTATGAAGTATTTAGCGAAAGATCTCTTAAGGAGTTTCCATCGCATGCCTCCACCTTCTGAGAATGTATTTTCCTCTTTCACACTAACAGTAAAGCAAAAATGGCACAAACTTATTTCCCTTCACCATGTTACTTGTAAGCATGTATTTCTTTATACCTAAAATGTTAACTGTACATCACCTCATCTGTTCTGTACAACGAAATCTTTGCAGCATAAAAATAACTATTCCAACATGCACTTAGAAACTTCTAAAACTCATTGGCTACATCTTACACTAGTAACTAACACAGGCCAGAGATTGTTTTCCAGTCCAAAGGCAAACCTGCACTGCTTGATTTGTGACTACACAGCCAAAATCGCTTTCTCCTCTCCCCCATCCAGAAAAGGGTGGCCATGTCCCATGTCTGTTTGGAGAAGTCCTGGCATTTGCCATCTTTGAATGATGCCCAGGTATGGCTAAGGAAAATGTTAGGTGGCCCTAGCTAAGCCATGCTAGTGACCACGCTGACAATTTACTAGCGTGAACGATCACATACCAGACCTCAGTCTAATATCCAAGTTTTCTTTGATTTACTACTATGGACACACTCTCCTTTAAGGGAAACCTTCGCTCAAGCCTGCTGCAGAAGATGCCTTTGGTAGCATGCCTGGAAGGCCACAGATATCATACTGCCTTAGAACACGGAGTGAAAGGGAAAATACCGCAGAGCTGGTAAGCTGCAAAATACAATAAAAAGTATTGGAACTGGAAATCCCTGCACAGAGGTTTATCCACCGTGACATTCCACCATCATCAAATTTTAATAAAACAGTCTTTTATACTACTAAAGAGAGAACAATGATCACACCAAAATTCATGTCAACAAACGGGTCTTCAACTTGAGCAGATAAAAGAACCGGGAAATGTGGACTGCAGCGTTTATCTAGATGGCACTGTATTTGACAAAAATGTTACAATAGGTTAAAAAGACTTGAGATGTTTTGTTCCCCACAATTACGTATTGTATTCAATAAAGAAAGAAAAAGAGACATGAGTCTTCAGACATACAAAACCATCTGAAAAATCAAGATTTCTTTTCTCTTATTTCACAGAGTCTACCAGCCTAGAATCTGGTTTTTCCATTAACTGAAAACTAAGTGGCAGTGTTACAAGAAACAAGAGACTATTCCCATCTCAGTTACTCAATTTTAATCTCAGACTGTTTACAATGACCTGCTCTTTTCATTTTTGTTATCTACTACCTAACAACAACCAACTAGGCTGGAGGGGGGAGGAGAAATTGTACTTCTGAGCTACTGCAGAACTGTATTACGATCCACAGAGTGTTAAAAGCAGCCACTGGCTTTAGCTTGCCTACATTTCAGCAGCCAAAGTCCATACCATTAATTAAGCAGGAAGCAGCAACCGGTTTATGTTTGCTTTTGGGGTGAGCAGAGCTTGCACAAACTACGTCCTTCGACAGAACCTACGGCTCTTCAGAACACTTTTCAGCCAGTGGAACAACTTACAAGACAAATTTTCTGCTACAAAAGAGATGTTTTCCAGATCCTAGCACAGATAGACACTTCATACAATCACAGATGGTGAGATGCTGTTGTAGAGAGAAGCATGCAGTTTGCTGAGCACCAGCACTGCATTGTTCTTCTCTCTGAGGACAGAGTATAGAAGACTCTTAGAACAGGCTGGTGACTCTCTGATTTTGGCGCAGCTATAGGAACCTGCTTTCCTCCATCCCTGGCACTACCAGGTCATGTAAGGCTTGTAAGAAGCAATACTGTGAAGCCAAGGAGGGCAGATAGCAAGCACAAAACTGAAACTGATTCCACTGATTGTGGAATCTTTCAGCTACAAAAATGCAGAAAAACAGCACTCCAGACAAGTGCGAGACCAGAGTCCAGACAAAGGTCCTCCCCACCACACCAAACCCTAGCCACAAAAAAGCCTAAGTGCAAGCACTCTATCTTTCTCCTCAGAAAGCTCCCAGACGCATCATCACCACCCCTCTCCGCAGAAACAAGTCAGTAGCGTGAAACAAATTATTTCACCGTGGGATGCAAACCCGGGCAAA